>NW_004797377.1:816690-832743 GCF_000002075.1 Aplysia californica | reverse complement strand
GAAGTGATGTCATGCTGGACAAGAATCAGAGTCCGAATAACATTTTTTCATATTCGGACTCGAGTCCGAATAGTCACTTCGATGGAGTTTACGGAGGGCGAAGGCGGGCACAGCAAAACAGGCGGTCGACAAGGCCTCGCTCGCTCAGCACAGGGAACACGACTTCAATCCTTTTCCTGTGTACGAACCCAGCAACGCTCAACAATTTGAAAATGAAAGTCATTCGAAGAAACAAGGGAGCAGGTCTGCCCTTTACGAATATTACGCATTAAACCTGCTGATTATCCCGTTGAAGTTTTGGAGTGCGTGACTGTTACCTTTAAAATTTTGTTTCGGGGGTTAGCATACGCTTTAAAACATAGGTGGTGTGCATCTGGCAAGCATCATTTTCTTCATTCTCTATCTCAAAGCGGAGTCAATGATTTGACAACACACCCACACACATACATGGCAGCCACCTTTCGTCTGTGTCAGAAGCAGTTCTGCCCACATTCTGGTTGCTTGCATTTGCTGATGTCGTGCCTTGAATTTACCCCTGTCGTGAGATTACCCCCATCCTTCGGAAGTCATTCCGAAGACAGTGGTCTTCAGGTTTGTCAACTTTATTTAATTTTTGATTGACCCAACCACCACCACCCATCTCCAAGTGTACACAATTCCAGACCTGCGACTCGTCCTGATTTAATACACGCCCGATTTTATGCCCCAAATCTCAAGCATCCCGATTTTCCCTGATTTCTCTATCGCGTTTATCCTGATTTTTTGTTGTTGCGTCCGATTCCTAGAAAAAAAAAGATTCTGCAATCTCTTTTGCTTGGAAGCACCGATTGGACTTTTTATTAGGAGGAACTTGGAACACTATTTTCTAAAACATCAATGCTAGATCTAGTAGTTGACTCACGCACATTATTTCAACTGAAATCGAAGTAGTGTAGATTTTGAATTTCGACTGGGATATATCTCAAGATCTACTTTCGCTTTTGTTACCCAGAATTCTCCGATGATGGCCTGATTACTGTAACAATTATGACATTGGCCTAAGAATAATCTATTTGTTGTTCTGCCGTTGCTTTAAAAGCAAGCTTTGTCCGAGTTCCTGGTTAGTTGGACCCATCATCAAGACCTGTCAGTGGAACTTTCAAACACTCGTTCGCATCGCGTGACATGACCACGTATATATACGTGTGAGTAGGGCGTTTGTCGGGGACCGTCGGCTGTCGGGGTCAACAAAGTTCACTCACACTGGTCGCATTGGTTAAAGTTTTTTGGGGGACTTAACCAGTGTGGGACGACTGGGGGGACGGGGGGGGGGTTGACACTTGGGTTTAAAGAGCGTGGCGTGATACCTCCTGTGCTAATTGAGGATAAAGGAATAAGGGTAAAAAATGAATGAACAACCTTGGCACGCTACCTTGAGTGTCTATGCGTTGGAAGTCAAACGTTGCGACTGTATGATGAAAATGCGAACCATTTGCATGGATGAGGAGTTATGTGTAAGCTTATTTTCAAGACTACGAAAGTTTCAGCATCACTACAACCTGCACTCTCCCAGTCTATCCAAGTCTTGACTCGAGTACATGCTCTCTATCAGTTTATTCCCTGTACTTTGAGGTCCAAATGTGAACTTATTCATCATGCAAAAGTGTTGTCTCGCACTCTTGTCTTATAAAAATGAACTGGGAACCCCACTTCCCCACAGCATTATTTTCACCAGATCCTTATTTTTTTACTCAGAAATACTGACTTTTACTTTTAGATTCATAGAGTGGTAGGTCTGCAACTCTAATTCTAGCCAGTATTACTCATTTATGTCTTGTTGTTATAATGAAACCTTACAGTTCATAAAAATCGTTAGCATTCAATCATAGTCATGGTCTCTGTGTGTGTGTCTGTGTAAATGTGCATGTGTTAAATGTTGGGCCTTTTTATTATACCAGGCTCCATGTTGTTTACCCTAACTTAGCGACAACAAAACAATGATTTTTGCAAGAATTTCGCGGAGTTTCGATTGATTTTGGTGCACAGAGATTGGGGTCAGGCTTGTTTTAAAAAGTAGGAACTATGTTAATAAGTGAGTAAGTGCACTTTCATTTTGGATTTCGCTCGAATTTCAATTTCATCGAGGCGCTGACAGCTGTCGAATGGCGACAAGGGAAAAACCCAGAGCCACTGTCAGCAACCAAATGGAGGGAATCTGTTAAACAGTTAAATGAATAGGGTGTTGATTGCGTGGTATTTTTCCCCCTTTTTATTCAGTTTAGAATGACAGCTTATATTCTATGGCTTGGAGTTTGAAGATCATTCTGGATCAAATTAATACAAAAAATTAAGGTGCCCTATTATAAGCAATAATAGTGGAATTAAGCCTCATTTATGCCTTGTCATGCAATGCTTCTTGATCTGCAAGCTTTTCACAGCAGTGCGTTAGATCTATATTCACTCAAAACGTGATCAGAACCTGCAGTTTTAGCCATAATAAATAGCCCAGAAGTTTGGTGGCTTACATTTCCAGGAGTTGTGGAAAAAATTGGAGTATAGTTCTTGAGCCTAAAGGAGCTCTGAAGGAGGAAGAGAAGTATTTTAACCTTATTTTAGGGCCCAAAGAATAGAGATGAAACAGTGCTTGAACGTAATGTCCTTCAAGAGGTTTTTGGGATGTATGTGTGTTGTCCTGAAACTCACTGGTTTTTGGAAGATTTACGAACATTAAAGTTCTTTTGTTTGTTTGAGAGTAGAATTACTAAGTATTCCTTTTTATGAATAAAAAAAAAGATTTTTCTGTTTCTTTCAGTTACTCATCATAGCTTTTCTAATTTTTTCTCTTTTTTCAACTACAGGCTACAGGATATGCAAGGTGCGTTTCGTCAAAGGACCATGTGAAAAAATTGGATTGTCAGAAAGAGTTTGCTGCTTTGCAAGAATGTGTGAAGAATGCTGTGAGTTTTTGAATCGTCTAAGTTTTTAAGTGTCGGCTTGAAGGCATAATAATATTGGGGATTAATGATTAATGTCAAGTTCATATTTTAAAAAATCCTTGCACATCTCTCTTTTTATCTTAAAGTCAGTATGTAGGAAAGTGATGTTACCTTAATGAATGTTTTCTGAAAAAAAAAAAAATGAAAAAAAATGCCCTACCCCATGTACAGTCAAAACTTAAAGTAAGATGTGGTTATGAATAGCCCTGTTTCTTAGTCACTAGACAAAAGAAGCGTACTAGTGATAAGACGGAGGAGAATTAGGTGATTTCAATTGATAGATGTATTGTTTGAGGTGGCAAAGCGTTGTCCAAGATTTTGTTGTGAGAATGGAATTTGTGTACAATAGAACATGACTATAGCAGCACCTGCTGCAGTGGGACCTGACCAGAATCCCTTTTAAAAAAAATATGTAAACTCAATTACTTATATGCTTAGGTTTAGCGGGGCAATGAAAGTCTCGAACTTGGATACATCGGGAGAGATCAAACGGGCTTTAGCTGGGGGGGAAGGGGGTGGGGGGGGGCTGTAGGCGGGCTCCAAACCAGGCAGTCAGCGGTGCGACATTGTGATTGGCCAGTCCAGTGCTGAGTGAGATTGGGCAGGCGGCAGAGAGAGATGGTACGGATAGACGTGTTAGGTGAGCCACTCCACAAGTGATGTGCCATCGGCCTAGACCTTGGCTAGGCCACAAAGTAATAGAAGAGGAGAGGGTGTAGTGTGTGATTCCTGATTCATTGACATTGAATTGCGATCATTGATGCTCAGGCATGGGCACACATCCACCTCACTAGTTCTACAGTAGGCCCATCGTATGATAGACAGCACAAATAACAAGACCAAGAAAATGCTTCTCTCTCGAATTAAAGGCCGAGATAATCAACAAAGTTGACAAGAAAAGGAAGGCTAATCAATCTAAACCGCAAATTTGATTGATATGGAAGGGAGGTAATCTTGTTGATTTTTTGAAATTTGAAATTAATTCCCCTTTGCATTTCTTTTGCAGGAACTTGCCAACAGCGGCATTTTTCTTCAGGAGCCAAAAGCCCCGCTATAGCCATGTTCTACAGAACTTACACAATAATGTGCAATGAGAACTAGGTTCTCAGTTTTTCCACGTGAAGCATGTAGCTGTTCTCTCAGTGATTTGCTTTGTGTGAGTTGTCTGATGTACTCATGGAAAGGTGTATATAACTTTATTTTTCTGTGAAATTTGAAGGTAGAGGAAGAGACTTGACAAATCAGGAAATCTGTAAATCGAAACAAAATCCTGTTCCTGTAGGGTAGAATTTAGAAGGTCTAGCATTTTAAATGGGAATACAATCATTTTTATTTTGTGCTTGTGCGATGATAATTTTGTCTAATTTTTTACAGATGAAACAGAAGAAGTAACAAGTCTGGTTGTAATGGTCACGTGAGAGCTTCAGTTTTATTATTCTTTCGGTGAGATATTGTTTGTAATGTTGACCAGGTTGACATTTACAGTTTCTATAGTTGTAAATTAAGTTAGGTAAATGCCAAATCTGAAAGTTGCTGTCTGGGTAGAGGGTTAGAGACAGCTGTGTGGAGGGAATACACAGATTTAAAACATTTTTTTTTTCAGATTATATCTTTATGGTGTTATGTTGCATTTACTGTTCATGATGTTGTGTGTTCTTGTTTTTAGAAATTAGAAATGAAGTAAAGCAGTATGCGTTTGATTTCTGCTTGCTTGAAAGGTTTCATATGTGTCACGATGCAGTGGAAACAGGTGCTAGTCAATTTTTCGGCATGTGGGGTTATTGGTGTCACCTGAAAGCTTATTCATTTGCCTTGATTTCAATGAAAAAAATACCTATCTATCTTAAGCAGAAGTCAAAATATTTACGATTGAAGGACGTGGGGGTCGCCTGATTTGTGGTAAAATTGGCAAGAAAATTGCCACCATAGCTTGAGTCTTTGAATACTATAAAATTGCAATTATTATGCCTTTATTCAATGTTTTTCAGTAAAATTCACATGGAAATGTGTTTTTATACTGACAAAAGTGTCGAGTCAAAAAACTAAAATTTGATAAAATTTGCCAAACTGGCAGAAAAATGCAGGTTTCTTCAATTTCATTAGTTTGACGAGGGCCAGATTTCACCAGGCTGTCTCACATATATGAAATACTAGAGGAGCAAATTCATAATGACTTATCTTTGTTTGCCTAGATGAGGAACAAATGTCACAAGATGTATCATGAGAATAAGTGCCCGAGGATTACAACAATCTGCTGCACCTATGTTTCTCTTCCTTTCACAAAAAAATTTATATATGTGTATTCAGTGCTACTTTAACTCCTTATTTAGGGCAAACGGCTGATGGAAGCGTTCAGTCCGAGCTGCAGTGCCAGCGATCTGCTGATAGTGGCTGGACTAATCTCGACAATGATATTAACATTTTACTTTACTTTTTGGCAATTGATGAAAGTAGGTCTCTCTTACTGGGAGTTCTACCATTAGATGAAGAACTATCAAAATAGGTTCATTTGTTTTGATACTTTTTTAGGCAACATTGTGGAATCAGGCCCTCATCAAAATAATGAAATCGAAGAAAGTGGTGTTTTTTCTGGTCGTAGGAATTGTTTTATTTCTGAATTTTGTTTTATTTGGCCCTCTACCTTTTATGCCTGTTTAAAAGCACGTTTTGTGTTTGATTTTACTGAAGAACATTGATTTGTATAAAGACTCAAAAAGGATAAATCTGCAGTGTTCAAGGACACTCAAACTAAGCTTTGGAAGTCGCCAAACTTTGCCAGCCATTTTCTCACCAATTTTACCTCTGACACCAGATGATCTCATCTACTTCCCTTTTGTCGCAGTCATCTCAACTTTATTCATGAAAGATCGGCTTTTTTGTTGTTGCCAAAAGCAAGACAAATGAGCAAGCCCTTACAATAACCCCATATGCCCAAAAATTGGCAAGCGCCTGATTCCACTGTGTCGTGACATGTCTCAGGTTTTTTTGTACCAAACGAGAGCTCCAACATAATGGGAAACACCCCTCTAGAGATAAAGAGTTAAAAACAACGCTCCTTGGGTCTGTAAGAATCTATGTTCAAACCCTTATTAATAGCAATTAATTATAAGGCCAACCCCAGATAGTTCCAGTATTCATTCTTGTCTATGAAAACAAGATTTTGAAAAATTGAAGGAGCCCTGAAATTTAATTCCCAACCTTGTGGTGGCTTTCCTCATTTATATGTTTACTAATATATCAATGACAACCTAATAATGACCTTGAGCCGAAGAAAGTTTGTCTCAGAGTATGCGCACTGTTGTTTTATTATTAAAAGTTTTATGTTTGTTTGTTTTTTTAATGTACGTCCCATCGACACAATTTAGATCATTTAAGAGGTGGGTTTCAACCCAGCCTCTGAGGAACAACCTGGTCTGAGAGGGAGAAAACATCCCAGCAGAAAGACAGAGATAGTAAAAGTTCTCATCACCTGGGAATTGAACTCAGGTCTTTTTCATGTGGCGGTGAAGCCTAATTGCTACACCACAGGTGTTGGTGTACACACTGTGTGTTTTTGAAAGTTAACTTGCTGGGCATAATATACTCTATATTTTTAATATATTCTTTAAGTTTTTCATTTTTGGGGCAAAGAAAACAGCATGTCATGGTAGCAGTAAAAGTTTTGCCTTAAAAAATAGTCGAGCCGAAGAGCATTGGGTACAAGTCTTGTGTAAACATAAATTAAGCTGATGGTAAATTGTTGCTGTTCGCCAGAAAATGAGTAACTTAAAATTGAAATTCTTTTTTATCATCCTGGAACAAGTTTAAATAGGAGTTGAAAGTTTTTTTAGGTTGTTTTTTTTTTTTTTACGGCAATTGTGATAATATTTTTGTATTGGTTGAAGAGAGAGTGGAAATTCAAAGCACAGTGTGCTGATCAGGCAGAGGTGCTGGTCCTCACCTCTCAGCACTTTGTTTTATGTGTAATTGTCATAGGAGCCCCTTTAGGAAGGGGGCGGGGAATAAACTATCAATCAATGGAAGCCTCCATTACAGTAAATAAAATCACATATATCAGAGGATATCAGCAGACATTTTGTCGAGGATGAACGGCATAGTTTAGAGACAACACGTAATGGTAGATATAGTGTACGGGCAATGAAGTTTAGACGTGTCATCCAAAGCTCTAGTGGCTCAAGCCTATCCCATGTTTTTTATTTAGAAAACAACATGTGCTACCTTATGGTATTGGGTTAGTCTAATTTGGTCCAAGTTAATATACGAGATAATTATAAGTATATATAGTCCCCGAGCTTGCATGTGCAAAAAGGATAATGAAAAGGGGACTGCAAACAAGAAAATGCTGGACTGAGCTGCCTTTATGTTTCTAGTTTCTTTCTGAGTTATCAAGGGAGGGATTGGGCATTTTAATTACTACCCCAGAAGTCTGTTTGATTTCTCAAAACTGATAACCCTTTTACAATGCCAACTTTGCTAACACACAGAGTTTTCATTGTTTATAAATCTTCTTTTTCTGTTTTTGCTTCTCAGATCAGATTCTGAGAATGAGACAACTATTCATGGCCAACAAAATGTGCCAGTTTGCAGAGAAGAACTGGCACCAGTTGCACAGATGGGGAAGAGTGTCCTGCTTCTGTATGTTTCACAGTGGACTTTGCAGCTGCCGGGATGTGGGGCCAGAAAAGTATTTAAATAAGTCTCCAAATTTCAGAATAAATGGAAACGTTGAACACAGAGAGAGGCTGCCTGTGAAAAATTTAGTTTCCTGTGGAAATTCTGAACGAAAGTGGCATATTGGTGATAAATTGTCTGTTTGTTCTTTGAAGCTTATAGAAAGGTTGTTGAAGTTGTTGACAGAATACAGTTTTCCCAAATATTTGAATAGCTTCCAGAATTATGTCGACGTGTTTGGGAGGTGTAGGCCTTTATTTTTTAATGTATTTCCAGTTTATGTATTGCAAACAAATCTGGACCCTGAACGGCGATTTTCAAAGCCAGACTTTTCAGTTTCTAATTATAGTACAGAAACCAAAGAAAGCCCTGCTCGCGATCCAAGTGCTGCTGCACTTAATCAGACCAGCAAAGGGCAGAGTTACCGCATGTCAGATGCGAGAATTTTCCTATTGGCGAAAATTCTGAAATGTAGCAGGAAGAACATGAAGATATTAATGAAAGAGAATTCTTTCTTTGATCATTTGTCGCCTGAAGTTGTAAAGGAGAAAGTTGATGTCTTGCAGTCTTTTGGCTTGCCATTGACATGGGTGCATGCAAACCCCAGGGTTTTGTACCATTCGTCAGAGTTAGAAATTGTTAAGAGACTAAAGTTGTTGAAAGAAAAAGATTTTCTCAACACCAACTCTCTTCTCAATCAAGATGGCCTTGGGCATTACCTGGAGTGCAACAATGAAACATTTTCCAGTGCTTTCAAGTACCTGTGTGAGAGGAAGGACTCCTTAGAGGGCTGTGTTGACCAGTTGGAGTACTTACAATTTCGCCTGCAGTGCTCAAAGGAAGAGGCAGAAACTCTTCTGAACTCGTACCCACTCGTAAGAGGAGTGTCCGAAATTCGCCTAAAGCAGCAGCTGGATTTCTTTCTGAAGGAAGCAGAGCTGCCACCAAATTTTGTTATCAAATATAGAAAGCTCCTTGCCTTTTCTGTTGATAGGCTACGTTCAAGGTGGAAGATTATGAGAGAGGCCGGGATCACCTCCGACAAGATGTTTGTGTATGTGTGGTGCATGACAGAGAAAAAATTTGTCATTGACTATGCTTTGTACGTTACATAATGATATGCTTTAGCTGATAGTCTGTTTTAAGCCGAGTTTACGATTCTGCCTCTGTTGTACTAGCAACTGTATAGAGTAAAATACGAAGAAAAGTCTCGTGTGCATCATAGAGTAAGATACGAAGAAAAGTCCTATGTGCATCGTAATTGTTTAGTATATTGTGCTGTTAATATTTTTCATGAGTTTTTTTAATTTTTAAGATGGTGTTTCTTGAGAGCAAGTGAATTTAGAGAGGCAGAGAAAACAGTTCAGTGTGACAAATATTTTTAAAACGCTTTTATGGGAAATATGTTCCTCCATTGAAAATGAAATCTATAACCCACTACTTTGTGATTGTGATCGCATTGCTGATTTCTTTTTTTTTTTTTTTTTTAATGGGACAGAACTCTACCTGTGCAATAGTCCCTGTTTGTCCTCGTCATCTCCCTTTATAACAGTTTGCAATGTGGGTACACTCAAAATGAAACTCGGGGAAACGGGGATCTGTTGCTTTTTAGTATCAGCATGTGATTACTAAACTTATTACGTGGTTGCTTCAAAACTAATTTTGGGCAAAAGTTCCAAGTATCCATGCCAGTCATCTGTATTGGTCATCTGTTGCATGTGGGTGTGAGCAAACACTGTATTTAAGTATTTTTGCCACAGGTGCACAGTATAGATCAATGTACACAATACATTTAGTATTTATGGATAGAATCCAAGTGACGTCATGATGATGAATGTACACATATATTCTTACCAGGTAATTTCTTTTGTGCGTGCCTTTGTCTGCATTTGTTTTTGTTGTCAGCTTTGGTGCTGCTAGCAACACACCTTTCGAGCTTGGAGATGGATTCTTTATTAGGCGAATGTTTCTAATTTCTAGAGATTCCTGGGATGATTGCCCTTTAGTCTGTGTCCTGGTCAGATAGGAGATCAAAGTTCTCCATTTTCACTTTGACTGTGATGAGAGAAAAAAAAAGAGATTCAATTGTTTGTTTTCCTTGTGTGGGTGTGTGCTGGCATGTATGTATGTGTTCTTGTATGTGTGTTTGGGGAGGGGGGAGCTTTGCTAGTATTAATTACAAAATTTAGATTATAATGATGTGGCTAGTGAAATGTGGTTTTGGAAGTGATGTTCTACTGTTTCATCTCTACAGTAATTGAACGTTTAAGATATATTTATATATGTTAATGATTGTCAATGTATGGAAGTAAAGCCAATATTTTATCTTTTTTGCCCATGACATGGTCAGTTCTAAGGAGTAAATGCTGTTTTGAGGAGAGGAAGTGAAACACGAGTAATGTCTACAGCATGTCAAAATGTGTATGAATGACTTCTGTGACTTAACCTGTTGAAACTCTGTGTTCTTTGATTACTGGTAAATATATTGAAAAGAGAATTAAAACTATTATTTATTAAGTCTATGTTTGTGTGATTTGATGATGGTATCGTTTATAAAGTATGTTGCATTTTACGTCCATAGTGTTTGCACCTTGAGGAAGAATGGGTGTGGGTGGTTGGCGGGTGCTCTGGTGTGGTTTGCTTCTTGTTTCCTATCAAACATCTATAGTCCTTATCTCCCCTCCTTTTTTGTGTTTGTTACTCTCTTGTAACACCTGTAATCTTCGGCACTTATATGACCTTTAATTGTGTTGCAAGTGCCGTAAAACACTTACTAAAACTAAAGAAGAATGGGTAGGGCTCTCGTGGCCTAGAGGTTAAGGTGTTGGCCTCTCATTCAATGGTCCTGGGTTCGAATCCAGATAGCGGTGGAAAATTTGCTTCTAAAAAATTTTCTCCTTTCACGTCCTTTCCTGGTTTTTAACAATGTTCTGTCATCTGCATTTGTCTCCACTTTCTGCCCCCACCCCCTCGCCTCCTTTACCCCCTCTGGGCTCCTGACTCTTTCTGCAGCATTTCTACTGCTTCTCCTTGGCTCTTTCTAACTGCTTTCTTTCAGCCACACCCCTGATCTTATGGTAGGTAAGATCTACACCTAGCTTTCTCAAACAAAGGCGAAAAATCTCGGAGGTCTCGTGTGCAAGTTGCGCACATTAAAGATTCCTTGGTGTTCCAAGATCGATAAAGAATAATAGGCTTTGGCCGCCACCCAGGCAAAATATAAAATTACCTACCAATTGAAATATGTTTGGTGTTTCTCACGCGCTCATATGACCTTATGCAGTTGCGAGCGCCGTGAAACACTTACCAAAATATGAGAAAAAAAAGAATGGGCTGGTACAGGAAAACACCTAAAAATAGTTTTAAACATTAAAAAAAAAATTAATGTGTCTGTGTTATTCTACCTCTAGAATGATAAAAGTCTTTTCACTCAACATGTGAGTTGACTTGCTATGCACTGCTGATGTTTGAAATCCATGTTTTCATGAGAGGAGTTCAAGTAAAGTTAAAAAGCAGTGGTATTACATCGTCCCAAAAGGTTTTTACACTCAACCACAAAGTACATGTACTTATGATTCTGTTGGTTCCCTTGATCACACAGCAAGGGCTTCTCCCCATACTGCAGCTGATGCAGTGATATTTTTTTTGCTTTGCAGTATGTACTTTAAAGTAGGCCTACATACATGTATGTACATGTATTTGTTTTGTGAAGTGCATTTGGACTAGTATTCAGCTGTTTAGGAAGTTTCTATCTGTCACTTTTGCTGTCACAAATTTCTTCAGTCATGGATATAAGTTGATGGAGAATTAAGAGAAAATGTCTGCTCTTCTTAACTTCTCCCAATGTTTGGCGGATGCTCTTGTGCGGTTTGCTCCTTCTTTTCTATCAATGTATCAAACGTCTATCGTCCTTTTCTCTCTTCCTCTTTTTTATTTGTTTATTACTCTCTTGTAACACCTCTAATCTTTGGCATTGTATGACATGTGTTGCAACTGCCATTAAACTCTTTTATTTTAAAAAAGCAGCAACCTGACAACTAATTTGACCCTGTCCAAGGTGTCTTTGGTATTATGTTAAGTCTCTGAAATGCTTATAGTTACTTACTAACCTAACTCACAGAAGTTTCAGGTTCAAATCAAAGGGGTCAGAATTATTTTATTTGTGTTTCTTGATTTCTTGTCAAGATTTTGTCGTCATGAGGAAGTGTGCTCTGCTCTAAGGATTACCTAAAATTAAAATATATATAGCAGGGTGTTTGGACTTCTAAGAAGCCCACAGTTTGCTCTTACGCAACTGTTACTCGTAGGTCTGAAGCAGGGAGAGAACAGAATCTGAAGTGCCGAAATATTTGTGGACAGAGGGAGGAAAGATGTCAAAGGGTGGTTACCAACAAGACACTCATACTACTACACGTGTACTATAAGTTGTTTTGGAGATGCCCCATTGAGCATTGTTACAGCCTTGGTTATTTAAATCATTGTGCCGATAGGTACGTAAAATATTTGTAACAAATTACAGCATGTAGTTAGTGAATCTGGAACAACCATTTATTGACCCAATTGGCGCCACAAGAAATGACACCCATTTGAACTGTTCCCCGCTGATTCATCGATGTCATGCTCATCGCTGTGCTGGAATTGCAACAGGGGACTGCTGCTTTTTCTTTCTTCATCCTTACTATCTATCGTCAATTTTCCTCTACTTCTTTTATATGTTTGTCACTCTCTTGTGACCCGCTATTTCCGGGGTGCCTTGATAGTCGAAGCAGACTTTGTACTGTTGAAGCTAGAGAGGTGAGCAGAGTAAGTCTGATTCCCTGTAAGGACTTCCCTGTTGACGTCCACCTCTTGGCGCTAATAATATGGCCTTATGCAGTTGCGAGTGCCGTAAAATTTCTACTTTAAAAAAAAGAAAGAAAGAAAGAAAGAACTGTTTTTGAAAACTCATCTGTTGTACAGTGTATTGACTACATTAATATATTGTTTTCTGGTGTCTGATTTGTAGCAGCTAGCAGTAAGACATTTTTCTTTTTGTGCAGAAGACATGAGTTTGATTCACGTTTGACGAGATTTCTTTATCGGGCATCTCCTTCTGTCTGCTGTGATGCTGTATTCCTCTCACTCTCAGCCCGGGCTGTTCCTGACACTGACAGGCAGGATCGAAGCAGCCGGCCTCCTAAACTAACCTAGATGAGCTCAATTGTGTCATGGGGACATGAAACATTTAATTTACCATTTTAAAAAGAGAAACGATTTATTTAGGCTTGTTGCATCTGCCTTCTTTCATTTTGTTTTCTCTTACTCCTCGGCCAAGTGTTATACTAAGTATAGCGCCCAGCCTCTTAGACTAGACTGACCTAGATAAGCTCAATTGTGTCATGGGAACATGAAACATATTTTAATTTACCATCTAAACACCGATTTATTTCGGTTTGTTGCATCCGCCTTCTTTCACTTTCATTGTTTTTCTCTTTGCCCTGGACCAAGTACAAGCGTTATAGCGCCCGGCGAGTAGTGGCTGGGCATTTTTGCCTGTGGCCGCAGAAGATAGTAGGCTTACATGTTAGACTTTCTGTGAGGGGGCAGTTATCTCATCGAGTATGTTCTCCCGCCTGCTGGAATGCTGCATCCCGCCCAGACTAGGTTGGCTTTAAGCAGTGATAGATTGTGTCACGTGCGGAACTAGGAGCACCCCACCCCCGAAATTATCAAGATTTCAAGATTGTGTCACGTGCGGAACTAGGAGCACCCCACCCCCGAAATTATCAAGATTTCAAGATTGTGTCACGTGCGGAACTAGGAGCACCCCACCCCCGAAATTATCAAGATTTCAAGATTGTGTCACGTGCGGAACTAGGAGCACCCCACCCCCGAAATTATCAAGATTTCAAGATTGTGTCACGTGCGGAACTAGGAGCACCCCACCCCCGAAATTATCAAGATTTCAAGATTGTGTCACGTGCGGAACTAGGAGCACCCCACCCCCGAAATTATCAAGATTTCAAGATTGTGTCACGTGCGGAACTAGGAGCACCCCACCCCCGAAATTATCAAGATTTCAAGTCAAGATTGTGTCACGTGCGGAACTAGGAGCACCCCACCCCCGAAATTATCAAGATTTCAAGATTGTGTCACGTGCGGAACTAGGAGCACCCCACCCCCGAAATTATCAAGATTTCAAGATTGTGTCGATGGGGATGAAAAATATATGTTTGTTTTGGTGAGAATTTTATGGCACTTGCAACTGCAACACAATTAGGTCATAGAAATGGCGAAAAATAGAAGTGTTACATTACAAGAGAGTAACAAGGAATAATATTTTACATGTGTATCAATGTCCGATTTTAAGTTTAACCGTGCAATATTATTGCGTGAGCTCTGATTTTCAGAAAAATAGAAAAAAACAACAACAAGCAAACAAAAAACAGCAACAACAAATCGTTATATTCTATTTCTTCCTTAACAATACCACCTTCGCTGAAAAATATGCGAAGTGTTCAATGCTACTGTTTGCTTTTGATCACAGATATTATTGCTTTGATATCATCAGCTGATAATAATAATAATAATAGATAGCATTTGTATAGCGCATATCCCCGCTCAACAGCAGGCTCTATGCGCTTTACACTATATTATTACCCCAGCAGACCATAGAACACTCCGAAACATTCTCAGCTTCCCGGGAAGCATACAGTGCGAGCAGCCGATTAAGCGCTCAAACACTATCAAACTGACATGATTTCTCGCTGTCTATAGCCGGGTACCCATTCCCACCTGGGTGAAGTGGGGAAAATAAGTGTAAAGTGCCTTTCCCAAGGACACAACGTCGGGCCCCTGACGGGATTCGAACCCACGACCTTACGGTTGCGAGTCCGAGAGCCTAACCACTAGGCCACCGACGCCACAAATTAGACAGCCTCAACACAGCGTCTTAACGGGGTATCTGATCTTCATCAACGTCTACCTTAAACTTAAACAAACAAACAAACACCACCACCCCTAATCCCCGGCCATCTCCACCCTCTTCCTCCAAATGCAAAGGAGATTCGACTTCTACGTACTTCTAAGTAACTGAATCGCACAGTTGACATTTTCTTTGGTGGAGGAGAGCAAGAGCGACAGTTGAGCCAAAAGCCTAACCATCGCCATACTGAGTGATTTAAAAAGATCTTATGCGAGGGTCGATGATAACAATAATAATTGATGTACAGCTGACTCCGCTTGTGTTGAATTTCACTCGCTTGAGTTGATCTTCTAAGTTCTGTTATATGGCATATACTGTTAATCTTTTTCTCCGGTACAAGCACTTCCTCTTCTTTAACTTACAGTTACAGGCCCCAACGGATAATTTGAACTTCGGATGAATTGATCTTCAATTTTTCACTCCCTCGACAACATCAACACATCCGTAATCAACTGTATTTTCTTGTCACTTAAATTGTCATTATTAATAAGATCTATGCCAGTACTTGAGGTTTTACCCCACATGGTATGGATCGGATTGACGAGTACATTTTCTCTGTGGAAAGTCGGGCCACAGACTATCCCGCATGATATGGATACAACAGTAAAGCATGGGGTACGGATATATAGGGTTAAAATAATACCTGTCACTACCCGAGTGATCTCCACCGGTCACCAAAATTACATGTAGCCTACCAAATCTGCCACGAAAGGACTGATACGCACAGGTTGGCAAGCACTGGTCTGACCACCTATTTCTTTGCCTTCCCCTACAGCCTACAGTACTAGAAGATCGCCAACCTGCAGTGCAACGGATTTTTACGTATGTGGCCGTTTTACTACTTAGTACTCTTATACATGAAGATCTAATTGTTTTGGTTTTTCACACAGGGCGCTCGCAACTGCATAAGGCCATAATATGAGCGCGCGGGATACTTTAGACATTTTCAGTTATGTAGGAATTGATTTTTAATGTTGTCCGGGTGGCGGCCGAAGCCCAGTCATATCACTTTTTGGGCCACCAAGTATGTACATCTTTTTTTATATCACGGAATCTTTGACGTGCGCAAATCGCACACGGGACCTCCTAGACGTTTGGCCCTTATCCGAGAAGGCAAGGTGTTAGATCTTACCTACTTTTAGATCAGGGGTGTGGCTGAAAAAACAACAGTAGTAAGAAGGAGCTAAGGAGTAGCAGTAGAAAGGCTGCAGAAAGAGTCAGGAGCCCAGAGTAGGGGGCACACCCGCAAAGGGCGATGGGCGTGGCGGAGGGGGTGGGTGGGTTAGGGCAGAAAGTAGAGACGAAAGCAGACGACAGAACGCGGTTAGGGAGCAGGAAAGGACTTGAAAGGAGAACCTTTTAGAAAAAAAAAATTCTGTTTCTTTCAGGTTACGAACCCTGGACCTATTGAGTGAGAGGCGAACACCGTAACCTCTTGACCAC
>NW_004797377.1:814991-816590 GCF_000002075.1 Aplysia californica | reverse complement strand
CAAAAAAACAAACTACAAAAAAAATATACAAAAAACTATTTAAAAAAAAAAAAAAAACCCAAACAAACAAACAAACAAACCCGTAACAAAACAAAACAAACTCGTTTAAACAATATATAGATCTATATGTCATATACAATGTATCGATGTTGAAAGATTTAACGCAAGAAAAACGTGGTTGAAACGATAGTTGTCTTTATTAAACATGTAATAACATTTATTCTGATCAAAGAGCAGTGGGCCAGTACTCAATGTAACACTTATTACATCTACGTTTTGGAAAGAGGCCGTGCGGGAGACAGGGGCGGAGAATATTATTTTAAATGTAGGCTTTGCCATACTTATCTCAGGAAAAAAGTACATCGATTGTGTTCAACAATTCAAATCTCGTACCCGTAAACAAGATCTTACTGGGGCGTTCATTCATATTAAAATTGTACGGTACGTAGATATATTACGATCGGGCTTGTTTTTCTCATTTCAGTATTATAAATAATCATATTTGGTGTCTATGGTGTAATATATTCTTTTCCAGGCAACTTACACCAACAAAAAAAGACTCGGGTTTGATTCTCACATGAGAATTCTCAGAATAGATAGATACGTTTATCGAGTCTCTCTGTCGTTTTGTTCAGTATCCCACTCAGCCAGAGCTGTCCCTGGGTGCTACATGTATCTTGTTTAAGCAGCCATTCTTTCTCTCCGTCCTCCTCAATAACTTTGATACCGTCAATGGTGACGTTAGACATTTAGCTTACTATAATTAATCCACACCCGGTATGTTTCAAAAGAAAGAAATTAATTACGTAATCTCTGTTTGAGCGGGCAGTCACTGGCTTTCAAATAAACGGCGAGTTATCATGTAATAATACATCACTATTCAGTACATTCCAATAAAAACGTGTTACATGTACATGTTATAAATTTGTCGCATGAATGAGGAGAAATTCACAGTTTATACATTAACACACATGTTGAAATTATACTGCTTCTAGAATTCATAACACAACTTTTCTTACCCTTTCTAAATGTAGAAAGGATGTTGTTTGTATTGCTTGGCTTCAATCGTTTGTTTGTTTGTTAGTGCTAGCACTTTTTGTTTACTTTGTATCATCAGTACCTGTGATGCAAGGGAACCCGGGTTTTTTTCCAGTTGAGTAGTCATGGCTCTCCGTCCACTTGGCCACAAGCTCATCGGAGATGGACCTCAACATCAAAAGACGAACCTCTTTGATGACCCCACTGTGATTGAAGGGGACCATTTAACGTAAACTACACAATCATTTTTGGGGTTGATATGATTCAGTGCACAATATTATAATATAATATAATATATAACTGTGGAAGAAGGGGTCATTTTCTGGCCTTGGCTTTTTCTGGGTTAAAAAAAAATTTTTATTATTATTATTTTGTCTCAAGTGAACTTCAAAGGACACTGTAGACATACACAAAGGCATAATTAGTTTACTATTTCGTGTTTGTGTTCGAGCTTCCCGCAGACACAGTTTTACGGATGCGTGATTTAGAGTCTTCTGTGTTCAACCTACCTGTGTTATACTGTGCACTATTTTAACTATAATATAATACAATATAATATAA
>NW_004797377.1:810684-812027 GCF_000002075.1 Aplysia californica | reverse complement strand
GGGGGGTTACAGAGTGAGAGATTTGAGAGGGGTCATACTTCGCATGAGCAAAATCTACTTTAAAGAGAGTTATCTCCCGCTGCAATCAATTCGACTGAAACAAAACAAAAAAGAAAAATAAATACACCTTTCGTTCAGCTGAAATCGATTGGGGAACGGTCATACTTTCTACGATTGACTCAGTAAAAATCTGGCCATTCAACAACTCGCACAAAGAAAGCCGTCGCTGTCGCAAGCTATCTGCTTAGCTCCGTTTGAATACATTTTACAAAAAAAAAAAAAAAAAAAAAAAAAAAAAAAAAAAAAGAAAGAAAAAAGGGGGGGGGGGGGGGGGGGGAGTGGTTTCTTTCAAGCATCATGAAAAGCAAGAAAATTATTATTATAAGCCTTGATATTTTGGTGATGTTGAAAGGTGCATCTATGATAGAGCTTTGGGAAGGTGTAACAATCGAAAATTCTAAAAATTTGACTTAAGTGGATTGCCTGTGACAGCTACGACACAGAATCTGTACCCTATGGATCATTCAGGTGATCCTTATCATAACTGTTAAGTTGTAAGACACACGCTTTAACCTTCTTCGATCCCAAACGTATTGACTATGTTTCAAATTTGGAGCAAAGTATCAAAGAATTCAAGATCTGAAGGGAGGGAAGCAGTACTTGAACAATCTGCTTTCTTTATGTCTACCTCCCTTGCAAAGCTGTACCATTCATATCCTACTGCTTAAATATAGTCTGCTGTCAAGACACAAAAAGGCCATATATTAAACGACTTACTTCAGCATAGAAAGACAATCTGAGAAGAACGAACTTTAGAAACGATCGATTGGCCCCTTAACGTTCGGCAAATCTCTCTATTGACCCCTTAACACCTGCATGAGAGTTGACGACAAGTAATGCGCCAAGGATCAATCTGTGGACACTAGAGAAAAGAAAGACTTGAGCTTACCTAAGGTTGGGCTCACATCTTACTTTATCCATCGATTCCTCCCCCCCCCCCCTTTTTTTTTTTCTTCGCATGTACTGATCAACTTACACATGTGCCTGTATAATAGTTCTAATGCTCTTTGCTTCGTGGGCGAAAAATGTAAGTTCATTTTCCCGAAAGTAAGATATTTTCGGAATTATGCTTGTCTTTCTGATGCCCCTGCGTGGATAATGATGGACGGGTTCAGGGTAGCCTGCCTCCTAAATTATATAAGAAGAGTCGACGAGAGTTAAGAAGTTAACTGCTGCAACAACTCAGTTTGAGATCTGAAATACTTAAATTGTGTGTGTGTGTGTGTGTGTGTGTGTGTGTGTGCATGTGTGCGTGTTTGTGAGTGTGTGTGTGTGTGTGTGTG
>NW_004797377.1:807165-810453 GCF_000002075.1 Aplysia californica | reverse complement strand
AGACAGACAGACAGACAGACAGACAGACAGACAGACAGACAGACAGACAGACAGATGACAGTAAATCTTACTATCATTTGAGCCCACCGTTAGCTCAGTTGGTATTATTCTACTAGTCTAGACTATGATGCAATTACCCCTGTTTAGAGACTCGAACAGAACTTTCTCAAACTTCGGTTATTTCGGCATTTTCAAGGATATCCACCTTTTTGGCTGGATCCTATCGGAAACGGAGATTAAATTTGTAGGTCCAGCTTCATTTAATAATTATTTAAAGCCCTGAAAGACTCTAAATCCACACTTTACCATACAATTCACTTCAATAGAAGATTGTCATTATTAGCTCTGTTTCTGGATGTTTTATTTTTTGTGCATTAGCTCATAAATGAAAGCATGCTATACTCATAGGACAACATGGTTTGGCAATTGATTCATAGTAACAATGAGGATTAAATAGATTGTGGAGGATGGTGTTGAACAGTTTGAGGAGAAAAATCCAGTTTTCTTCTCAGAAGAATAAGAATTTTTTTTGTTGTCGTTCAAACCACAGCTTATGCGTATCATGTATAGGTTTCGAAAAACGCACAAAAAACCAACAAAAAACACACAATTGTTTCATGATAAAGAAGAAGAAAAAAGGGCTGAAGTTTCTAGGCCAACGAAAAGCTGATTGCAATGGATAGGCTCATTTTTTAAGCAATTGTGGAACATAATATTTCCAATTGGCTTACGAAAATAGTGCCTTTTTAAGTTTCAAAGTATCGTGGGCAATAAATTCATTTCAATTGAAATGTCACGAGTGAAACATGCCATTTTAAGCATTGGCTGTTGTTTTACTCATTTTGATCGTTCTACAATCTCCTTTGACATTTAGGGCCAAAAATCTTCATCGGCAAGTTAAAAAGTGATTTTTTTGTTATTTGTACATACATTTGTATTTTTCAATTCCATTTTTTTTTCTTCTGAAACTTGCAAAGGCAGACAACAATATTCAACCAACAAAATATGATTGTGTTTCTGATTTGTGTAGATGGTTCGAAACGTGCCACAAAATCGACTCTGGTCTGGGTTGATCGGGTATGACAGTGTTTCCGCTATGTTCTTAATTAAAGAGTTAAGAACGAACTCGCAATTAATTGATTCTCCAAACCCACCTCTGTTCCATGGGTGATGGATAGGATGGAGTCGGTTTGTTTTTCTTTTTTCTTTTTTTTTCGGGGGGTTGGGAGTAGGGAGGGGTGTTGAACCGATTCAAAATGTCAAAATCTTGGACATCTAGAACACAGTTTGCCACGAGGTAGAGTGACGTATATTTAGCGGACATGGGGACCACGGAATTAAGTCCTACAGTTTGTTTAAAGACTCAGTAGTTCCGAGATGAATGTAACCTCGGCTTCCACCAGGTATAGAGGGTAACTCCACTACTACGACTTACGACCCTCTTTTCTTGCCAATACACTTACATTCTGAAAGGTGAAAGTTTGAAGAAATGAATCTAAAATTTAGCGTAACGCTTTTAACATGTAGATGTATGAATGGAGGACGCCAATATTAAAAGATCATCACAATCCGAACACCTTCTCGCGGATGGCATTTGTTTGAGACCTTTCATTATGCTCCATGGTTTACATTGTCAAAAACTTGGGACCGAGGAGACAGAAGAAGTGTTTATCAAACTCCTCATCAGGGTTTGCATTCCTATAAATTTATCCCACTGCCGGTAGAGCTGGCTCGTTTGAATTCATAACGGCTCGACGGTTGGGCCGAATCACGAGATAGGGACATCAGCACGAGAATTCTATTCAAGGTTATTTCCTGACTGTGCCATAGCTTCCTCTTATTTTGTAGCCTCTTGTTCCCTGTCAAGGTTTTTCCATGCGAGGCCATCAGTTCTCAAACGTGACGCCTTTCTCGCCTTTGTTCCCCGGAACCATCAGCTGGAGTTCTGTGGCATCCTGGGGAACAGAAAAGTCAAATAAACAGTGTTCAGTATCTTCAAAGTTATAAAGTTGAGCTAGGCCTATTTCTATTTGTTTTGTACCGCCACCTTCCCGAAGGGGACGGGACTGAGTTGGAGGGTAGATAATGTTTTTAATTTTTTTTTTTTTCCTTTGTCAAAAATAATGATAATGAATGCACCTTGTTGCTGCTACAGCATAAAAGTAGAGTACATCTGGAGTGGGCAGTGGGGAATTGTGGGACACGGTTTTTTCGGGGTGGGTGGTTGGGGGGGGGGGGGGGAGGAGATCGGGGACAAAGAAGGAGGAGGGGATTGTGGGTGGTTTAGATGAACTGGGATAAAAAAAATATTTTACCCCCTCCCTCTAGAGAAAACCCAAAACAGCATAGACGGTCAGAGGTACTTTAACACCTTCTGAGTTTTCCATTGTAGGTAAACAAACCAATAGAGTGCCATTCTGACTTTGATATTTTTTATACATTGATTTCTAAACTAGCATATAAATAGTTTCAGTATTTGGGTTTTGAAAAAAAAATCATACTATGTGAAGTTACTAACAGTGTTATAGAAACAAAGTAATCCTCAGATAAAAATTACGATAGAAAAATATATCGGTCTTCATTCGGAAAGAAAGGGGGGGGGGGGGGGGAATGTAATGCCCTTCCTATTTTTAAAACATTTTGTGCTTCTTGATTTGTCTAAATTCTTAGAAGATTTGGGTAAACTTTCACGATAATAACTTATTTGACATGTCGTTGTTATAGCATAGCACTTGATATATCATAATTGTCTTAGTTACTCACACAAACTGGGGGAATGTGACTGGAATCTTCAGATTTTTACACACTTGAACAGACATGTCGTCAAAATTAAAAGAATGTCGCTTTTTAAAAAGATACTGAATGATACAAGATTCAAGATTCAAAATGATTTATTGATTTGAAAGGCCTTTGGCCCATACATCCACATATTTTAACATATGGTTCGGCAATTACATACATTGGTGCAGCACATTGGATGTTTAACATAAATTGGACATGCACGCCCACATACACGTATGCACGCACGCACGCACGCACACACACACACGCACACACGCACGTGACGCATGCACATACACTCATACATACTCCTGCTCACACACATACTTACATACATACGTACATTCGTACATTCGTACATACGTACATACGTACATACATACATACGTACATACATACATACATACATACATACATACATACATACATACATACATACATACATGCAACGAATAGCAATAAGGCCGAAGAGGAAAAATAGGCAAGTGACGCCGAGGAAGGTTAGAC
>NW_004797377.1:802165-804665 GCF_000002075.1 Aplysia californica | reverse complement strand
TGTTTCCAAGTGCTGGCTAAGAACGATATTTTAAAAGATTCCAATGTGTGTGTACGTGGTCCATTTGCTGGTCAGTTTTAGTTCCTGATAGTATGTGTGCCTCACGATGACGGTACAAATTCCAGCTTAAAGACCGGATCAATTTGCCACTTACCTCACCATTGAAGAAGCAAAAGATCAGAGCCACAGCTGCACCCTGAGGGGAAAACAAGTTAAGATTGTTTTAAAACTGTTTAAATGTCTGAAAATGTGATCAGCAGACAAACAAAATACATTTGTTGAATCATAATTCATAATTGTCACACTGCACGAGTGGAAAGCCTGTTTGATATAGCCATGGGCAATCTCTTGAAAGCTAAAGAGTTTTGAAAGAGTAAGTGGATAGTAAGAGTAAGTAAATTAGTGTGTCTACGTGAGCGACCGAGTAGACAAGCGAGACAAAGAGGAATCAAACAAGTGGGTGAGCCAGTGAGTGCTGGTTGAGTGAACAGTTATGAACATTAGAATAAGAAAGTGAACGAATGAGTGAACAAATTATAAATAAGAGAATGAATAAACTATGTTATAAATATCACGATTTACTAGAATGGTTCGTCAGTACTCGTAAAACTCAGACCTGATAAGAAACGAGAATGGCGGACAGCATTTCCCAGGCCATGACTGCTTCCTTATCCATGGGTGGTTTGATCAGGGTCAGCATGTTCTGTAGGCCTAGCAAAGGGATCAGGATCAGAACTGCCTTTACAGCACGCCTGCAAATAAAGAATGGCTATTGTTTTAGATTGCTTTGAGACGTTGTTGTGGAAGTTTAACCGGAGATGACTACTTCTTTTTGTCTCCGGTTTAACTCCCTGTTAGTCATAATGTAGACCATTTCGTAGATTACGTTCTTTCTCTTCTTTCTCCTGCCCCAGAAAATCGGACAGGAAAGTACTATTCTTACAAGGATTGCTTGATAATTCAGACAATACTCGAATTTGAAGCTCGAGATAAAGTTTATATTCTGCAGTGCATCACTGATTGGTTTGCTTTAAGTAACGGCCACACTTGTCCAACGAGTGGAGTCTGCAAAATCAGGTTGGAGATGGAAATTAAACTGATGGATGCACGCAGGCTCAGCAAGCGTAAAACATGATCTCTGCGATAATAACATCTGTTCTTCGCCCCACAGTACCATTGTTCTTTTGAAAAAGAAACACCCAATCTCAATCGTTTCAGCCCTCGAAAGTTAGCTGCCCTGAGCCACGTCCCTTAAAAATCGTGGTCATATCAAATTTACGAAGAAACACAATTGCATGTTGTTCTATGGAATTCGAATCAGATGCGATCAAGCCAGCATTTAATACAACTCTAAGAACAACTGACCAGAATGACAATCACAGTTGTATACGCTACTTTTCGGAGCTAAATTTAGATTTTAAAAAATGTAAAAGCAAACACCAGAAGAGACGTTGTTTTCTGATCCCAGTTCATTTCAGGCTCTCTTTCAGACTCATGCCATGCAAACATCTGAGTGAAACTAATGAAAGGAGTGACCCGTGAAGAGTGAAGACCAATGTGGTGAAATCAGTTAAATTCAAACCCTTCAGCTTTCATCGTCCCACCAAGGTAGGACCGAGCACAGTAGGTGAGTGTCCATGAGAATTGCTTAAGATTAAGGACAATACGTGTTTAAAAATAGCCCCTCTGGGGTCAAGGAAGATTAGCCTGGTACTCATTAAGCTACCATCTTGTTGGATTGGGAGAGGTAGACCCAAGACAGACTTCTTGGGAAATATCAAAGAATGGAGTAGAAAAAATACTCCATGTTCACTTTTTTAATTTGTCCACAGAAAACGAAAAATAGAGGAGTAAAAAACACACTTAACAAAGTATCCAAATGAGGTAAATATAAAAGAATTACCAACAAAGATAAAAACAGCACAGGTCCCCAATATTTCCAAGAACAGTCAATAATTATAATTGAGTAAAGCCAAGCCGATAGACCGTAAAATGTAGTGTTAATGTTAGCACGACACCTACCTGTTCTGGTTGTGTTCAGCGCTGTTGAACGCCCTGATCTTAGACAGAAGGATACGCAGAATGTTGAGCAGCAAAATGAAATTAATCTGAAAAGGTTAGGGAAGAGTTTGTTTATTGGGTTTGTTTTGGGGTTGTTTTTTTTTTTTGTTGTTGTTTTGTTTTTGTTTTGGGGGGAGGGGGGCAGGGTAAGGGGTAGGGGGTGTACACTAACTAAAATATTGCTAGATCTAGTTTTCAACTTATCATCTGCAGGTTCGTGAGTTACATAATTGTTTTACTTTATGCCGAAATATTTTTATGCCCCCTCTCCCTCTCCTCCTTTCTCAATACATCAACTGAGCGAGCCTGTCTACTTACCTGCTAAAAGATGTTTTTAAAAACTTTCTAGAAATTGAGATGAGCAAATCTGCCTTGATGGCGTTGACAAAAGTGGGGGTATAGACAGTTACTCCAAGGTATAGACAGTAGATTGTGCGGT
>NW_004797377.1:801017-802065 GCF_000002075.1 Aplysia californica | reverse complement strand
GGATCAGATTTTCCTCGAAAAAGGGGAGGGGAATGGGAACGAGGCGAAAACAATGTCGCGTTTATTTATGACTCACGATGGGATACGTGTGAAAAGGCTAAAAAAATATATATATTGCGACAGCCGTGTATAGGTTTAAACACGAGTCACACGGCGCTTTAGTTTTTTTAAAAACCCACAATAACGCGAAGGAAAGGTACGCGTACTACAGAAAATTATACAGAAAGGCGGGGGGGGGGATAAATTACATACTACGTTTTCTTCTGTTCTTTTTGATGGTGATAATATCTTTCCAGACTGCTATTAATCTTTTATTTCTAGCCCCACAGTCTTGGTAAAACCCAACCCAACATGCTGATTAAAACATCGCCGTTTCCTCCTTTCACGGATACAATAAATATTGGCGAAGAAAAGATTCCCCCACTTTATTTTTTTCTTCACGGCAAGGGTTGTTTGTTCGCCGTGCGGCAATGATTATCGAAATATAATGGGCGACGGTTATGTGGTGGGCTTTTTTAACGCTGTTAAGACATTTCTTGCTTCGTTTCATTTATTTCTTTGAAAATTCAGACGCATATTTTGTCCATGTTGCGTTCTGTTGTTTTTTGCTTTGTTTTTTACACATGGGCAAATCTGCCCGAGCCCTCAGTGTTTCGTTTGATGTTAAGCTGGGGGAACAAGAGACAGCGATGGTAGACAGTGCGTAAAATTAAATCCCACCAGCCCATTTTCCCCCCCAAATTTTTATTATCCCCAGGTGCGAAGAGTTGGGTTTTTCTAATTTTTTCATTTTAGAATCTTATTTTTAATGTTCTCACAATGTGGATCTTTACAATTATAGTACTCCCCTTTCTCTGTCTGTCTCTCTGTTTGTCGGTTTGTCTGTCTGTCAGTCTTCTCTCTCTCTCTCTCTCTCTCTCTCTCTCTCTCTCTCTCTCTCTCTCTCTCTCTCTCTCTCTCTCTCTCTCTCTTGTGCGTGTATGTGAGTTAGAATATGAGTCTGTTTGCGTCAGCATGATAGAGCGTGTGTATGTATTAATTATTATGT
>NW_004797377.1:799517-800917 GCF_000002075.1 Aplysia californica | reverse complement strand
AGTCGTCTTACTAGGCACACCTTTGACTTGTTAAAGACTTCGATCCATCAAAAGTTTGTGCCCATAAAAATCATTTCCTTACCCAAGGTGTTTGACGAGCAGTTCGGGAGAAGGAACGGGACAAGGAGTTAAGTGTGAAAATTGATTTTGGCAAGATCCTACTAAGTGTCAACTTTTTCTCAATGACGTGATTGGCTGTATCACAGGGACGACTTCGTCTGAAGTAGAAGACAACAAAAGGGGGAAAAAGTGGATCTGATGTGTGCGCGCGCGTGCGCGAGAGGGCATGCCTGTGTGGGCTAGTGATCATGCAGGTTCCCCTAGCTCATATTATTTTAGCAATGTCACTGGCACGACTTAGTTTATATTGGTAAAGGTGGACGTGAAACGTGGACTTTGGTGAAACTATACAACTTCTCTTGCACTTTTGTCCCTTTATATCCTATATTAACAGTGTCATTGGTGGTTTTCTTTTTACAAAAGGGGTGAGGCAGGAAATGTAAAGGGTTGGCTTTTTTGGGGGGGAGGGGGGGTTGGAGGGGGAGTGTCCTATAATTATAGACAAGCTGATTACTCACCACCAATGACCCCACTGTGGGTATGCTGAGGATCCAGATAGCCCAGGTCGGGGAGAACCAGCAGCTGGCGGATAAGACAAGACTATGTGTGAGTTGAGATGAGATAAAATAGGGCAGAATGCGGCGAGCTTGGGTGAGATGAATTAAGGTAAAATGAGACGTGAAATAAATGGATTGGATCTAGTAAAACACGGTCAGGTGAGATGAGTTTGGATGACAATAATGAGGCGCGAATTGAATTGATGGGTTTATAGTGAAATTAATAATTTGTGAAGTCATATGCGATTAGATGAAATGAGACATGAATTAAATCGATGCGTTTTAGTGAGGAGAGATGAGATGAGATGAGATTGAATGAGTGGTGAATTAAAAGGATGGGATTTAGTTAAATAATTATTGAGGCGAGATGAGATGTGATGAGATGAATTGAGACGTGATTTAAAAGGAAGGGAATTAGTGAGATCGTATCTGAGGTGAGATAAAACGGCAAGAGAATGGCTGGGATTTTGTGAGATCATCAGTGAGGCGAGCCGAGATTAGATGAGATGAAATGGGACAATACTTGATAGGATGAGACAGAATGATAATATGACGTTGTCAATGAGGGGACGTGAACTGTGCTGAGATGGTATATATGTTGAGGGCAGAAAAAAAATCAGATGAGACGAGATCGGCGAGAGGAGAAGATGAGCCATGCTGGATAGGGTGTAGAATGGAAAAAGATCCTAAGTGTGATGAGTAGAGAAAAATGACAATAGTAAGGATCAGGAAAGAAAAAGCAGCAGTTCCCTGTTGTAGATCAGGCACAGTTATGAGCGTGAC
>NW_004797377.1:796603-798375 GCF_000002075.1 Aplysia californica | reverse complement strand
ATACATACATACATACATACATACATACATACATACATACATACATACATACATACATACATACATACATACATACATACATACATACATACACAATTTTCGAAATCACTCTTTGATCCTTTTATGTAGTACAGCCTTTGATACACCTTATGTTAAAATCCTGAGTTTAAAAGATTACTGCAAAGTGTATCAATCCTTCAGTAAACCACTCGCCTATATCACACCAGACCCAATTTCCACGTGACTCAACCGCCCAAGTGCCAGTTTTGTAGTCCCGTAGCAAATGGGCGGTTGAATCATTCAGATTTAGTGGCTTGTTGAGGTGTTCACCTGTCTCGTAGGCGGTGTGACCCACACAACTGTGGCCTGTGTCAAAACAGACTGGAGGGTAACATCACAACAGAGTTCTGCCTTTGCTAGCTTCGGCTCAGATCAAACCCTATCATAGCCAGAAGATTTTGTCAAGGCAGTTGGCGTAATATATCACTAAGTTTGGTAGTGTTGTTGAGAAAGGGTAAGATGGCATCAAAGAAAATGTTAATACTGTCTTGACCAAGTCGGTAAATTGTGGTAAAAGCAACTGACGAATTAATTTTTTGGGGTTTAATTCTATGATTGACAGCTAAGGGGCGCTTATTTCAAATTCGGCACAACTGTTTGAAAATATTGTTATCGTGACTTTTCTGCCATGTACCATTCTTGAATCATTGATGAGTTATTCAGTTCCGGATAGATAATACTTAATTTGTCACTCGGAAAAAAGCAACACATAATAAACATATTTACGCCGAAAATTCTCTCTTCAACAAATCTTCGACTTCAACTCTCCAGCTTTACACTTCAATTTGAAACAATTCTCTTAATCTCATTCTTTCTAGCAACATGCAAAAAAATGCGTTTTTATACAACTGCCCCCACAAAGTAGTTATTCATCACTGTTGCAAGGACAGTTTACATGCCTTGGAGATGGGAACTCCACGATTGTCAAATTACCGGAGAGCAGAAGAGGACAAGTAATTTTGTGATAAGTAATTCTTCGACAAACTCGACGAAACTATTTTCCCATTACAATTGACAGAATACAGGCAAAATCTATCTTGACTAACACTTTCAAAGCCTCAGAGGCCTTTATAGAGAGTACCAAAAAAAATGGAAAGAGTCACACACTGTTCCAGACGACTTTAGAGATATATTCAAAAAGAACAACCTGTTGTTGTATGTATGTCCGAAGAATCAATATGAAGTACGCAGGGTAAGAGAAAGAATCTAACAAGAAGCTGGCACAAAACCAAGTGGTTGGGACCAGATAATGTCGAGTGTGCGTGGACTTCGAAGTGGATTTGTTAGTATGACGTTGAACGCATCTGCTGCGCTATATCATAACAGGACCAAATTAGCTGTCTATGTATTTTAAAATTTGGGAACCAAAGATTTAAAGTGTCACGTTTGGTACGAAGGAGAAGGATCATTGACTGCCAACAAATTCTCTTCTTGTGTCAGTAACTTCCTGGAGGAGCCTATTGACAATGCCATGTTCATTATATACAGTGATGGTTGTACTTATCAGACCACAACGCTATCTTGTTGAATGCAATCAGCGACATTTGTACCAAATAAAACAAAACTGTCGAACACAAATACCTTGGAAAAAAAACGCAAATGAAAGTGAACAGAGCACACAATGTAGTCGAAATTTTGAAGTCCAAGAAAAATGTCATGGTCTTGTGTTCATGGATAATCTTGAAAGTTTTTAAGAAAGCAAGACACCCCCC
>NW_004797377.1:781810-795118 GCF_000002075.1 Aplysia californica | reverse complement strand
ATATATATAAATATATGATGTAACGGTGACCTTAAAATTTAGGACTTTGAAAAAAATAACTGAGGCTTTTTCATTTTTAAAGCGATTTCTTTGTTATTTATTAAAAGATCATCAACTGCTACTTTTACAAAATACAAAATTTTTGTCAACAAGAAAACTGCATGTTTTGTTTTAGCAGCGTGTGTGTACTGTATAGGAAAAACGCGGAAATTTTAGGGGTGGGTTGGGGTGTGACATTTATAAAAATTAATCCCCCCCTAAAAAAAAATTTTTTTTTAAATATTGTGCTTATATGATGTTGACAAAATGTTGCAATATGGTTGTACAGACATCATTCGAAATCTGAACCCTATCAGTTGAAAATTGTGGAAGCCTTAAGAAGCCTTGTGGAACTGACAGTAAGTGATAGCCTTAGTTATAAAATCTTACGAAATGAGACAGTTTAAGTAATCCGTAAAAATAGTGTGAAAGAAAAGAAATCTTCACATAACATTCCTCTCGGTTGCAGCAATAAACAAAACGCAAGGTGCAAAAAGCAGGTTTGGAGCTATTTTAAAAAAAACTTTCAAGGATCTAAACAGCTTTCCCGCTTGCTTGGAATTCGGATTCACAAAATTTTCAGAGTAACTCTTGGTATATTTGCTCGCATTCAAGAGTCTAACGCTAGACATGTACAATTTCACATGACCCTGTTCTTCTTTTGCCAAAATTTGTCTTCTTCATTTTTTTAATAGCACAGGAAGACATTTCTCTCCTGAAATTATCATGCTGGATTGATGGTAAAGAATCTTGCACTTATGGGTGGTTGTCGGTGTTTTGACAAGAGTCACAAATACACCATCTATCGTTAACACTGACTTTTGAACAGATATGGAACCCTCATGATAGGTTTCTTGAACGCCCATCATCATTACTGTTATTGTTATTGATGAGAAGAATACAGTATCTCAGCAGACATGGGAGGGTACTCACTAAAATAACGTCTCTATTATTTTGAAATCGAGTCCACATCCTCGAGTGCAATAGTGAAGAGCATAAACATTGCACAACAGACGCTATAGTTTAGAGACTGGATGAACATCGCACAAGTCGCTACCTTAAAATTACAAAATTCTATCAGCTCATCTCCTAGTTTTGATAAATTTGACGTTAAAAAATGAGTTTCGCTACCTGTCAAGCTTTTTCGAATACAATTCTTTGAATATCTAGATAACTACTCCAGATAATCTTAAGATTTTGATAGAGCAGATGTAATATTTGGCTTCTGACCTCACTGCCTAGGTGATTTAAAACATCCAAAAATGTCAGACAGGACTTTGGAATTCTAAGGCATCGAAGTGCCAGGGTCAGATAAGGTTGAGATAATACAAGAACGTCCATATCAAGAATCTATAATAACTTAAGGGCTCTTGGCGGTACCATTTGTCCCCCAGGACAATAAACCCGAAAAGAGTGAGGGCGCCACTGGTACGTCCTTCTTCTTTTCTTTCTTTTCTTTGTTCCTTCTACTGGCCATGCTTGCTTTTTCGTCAGCACAAGATGGTCACAATTGATGTCGGTGTATCCCTCTTTCCTCAAACAGACAAAGGGAAACGCATTTGGGGAGATTTCATGTCTCGGTGATTGACTGTCGCCCCAGTCCTTGTATATGACGTCAACTGTAAGTGATAGGAGTTATGATTGTACAGTTTGACCCTATCAACTCAACTCTTGGGGACCATTTTGCCCAGTCTGAGTGCTCAGCGAACATTAGGGGACTTCGACACCCAAGCAGGACCTATTAACCCTGGAAGACAAATGCGACTGTGCTCGTTGACTTCGGTAATGTTCTTTGTGAACGCATTGAGCCCGTACATGCTCACATCTGAGGAGCAAGTGTTAAGTACACAATCTGCCGTGTACAAACAGCTCCGATGTGCTAAGTTTGAACCCGCTCAGTCTAATCCCTGTGCGCTAAGGGTAAAACATTTCTTTCAATACTGTGCGGCCATTTAAGAGTAAGACCTTTGAATCCCCCCCCCCCCGATAGTACCGAGCCCTGTTTTAGAAAGACTTGAAAATGACCTAAACTACCCAAGCATAGGAACGACCCAATGCAGATTGGTACCAAAGCCATCTGTACCGCAGCTGAGTTTAAAACTATCTGAGCTCAAGGATCATCCCTTAGTCCCGTTGCTCCTATTGAGTTCTGTAAATCTGTCAACAATAGACATTTTTTCATACGTTCAAATTCTACAATGGGGGAGGTCTTTGCAGAAAGAAACGCACGTTTTCAATTACAGTTCGATTCCCAAAGGCGAATTGTCTTCTACCTTTTAAACTTTACTTTGTCTAAAGTCTACCAAAAAACCAGCAAGATGAAATCAATTAAAATAAAAACCAGCGATCTGAGCGAATGCGCAAACTATAAACAAGAAATAAAAATAACTTTGCTCAAAGTCTAAGTCTCTTCTCTATCATCTTAGCAAACAACTACCCCCCCCTCACCCTTTCAAGTTCCCCCCAATTGTCGCCTCTTTCTATATTGGCTCAAGGGAAAACTCCAACTTTCATTTCTGAAGCTTTTTATTAAGCATAATATCAAAACATTATTTCTTTCAGCTTGATCCCAGCGAGGATTGGTGGTAATTTAAGGGGCCCCCAACCTTGTAAATAACTTCGCTATATTGGATTTGGCGTTGAAGCCAACACACCGGCATCTGTGGTGTAGCGATTAGGTCGATCCCTGTCCAAGGAAAATTTTTGTCGAATAACTCTGCTTATTTCCTGTGTAGTCCTCTTAGTTCTAATTGGCCCTGACGAGAAGGGTCGGTCTAAGCCCCCCCCCCCCCCCCCCCCCCCCACACACATACATACACACCTACATAAAAAACAATACCACAACAACTGGGCGGTTATTTCTAGCTCTAAAAGTGTAAAAACAAACCTAAGTTTGCCTTTTCTTACTAAACACTGAATTAAAGACTTTGTTTCAGTATTAACATTATACTATGCAGAATCAATCATAGAGTGACACTTTCCCTTAAAGCAAGCTACCCCTCACCAAAAGAGTATCAAGCAAGCTACCTCTCACCAAAAGAGTATAAAGCAAGCTACCTCTCACCAAAAGAGTATAAAGCAAGCTACCTCTCACCAAAAGAGTATCAAGCATTATCAACAGTCGTCTTACTAGGCACACCTTTGACTTGTTAAAGACTTCGATCCATCAAAAGTTTGTGCCCATAAAAATCATTTCCTTACCCAAGGTGTTTGACGAGCAGTTCGGGAGAAGGAACGGGACAAGGAGTTAAGTGTGAAAATTGATTTTGGCAAGATCCTACTAAGTGTCAACTTTTTCTCAATGACGTGATTGGCTGTATCACAGGGACGACTTCGTCTGAAGTAGAAGACAACAAAAGGGGGAAAAAGTGGATCTGATTTATTTATTTTTATGTCAAAGATTACATCTTACGACTGTGAAGAAAACGTACGCTCTCAAGGTGATTAGTTCGCGTGGATGTGAGCAAGAGCAGTCGAGTAGACAGTTGCTGAGTGATTAGGGATTTGGACGTGGTGGTGTGATGAACAATTGAATTATTATTTAAGAAGATTGTATAAACAAATTCGTCCAAATGAAAGTGCAAAAATTTCTACTTTTAAGCAGCTTATCATATACCAAGCACAAGTGTGGCAATAATAACCTTGCAATGGAATATTTGAGATTGTAAACAGATCATACAGTTCATGTACTGATAGTTTATGGGTTTTTTAAATTTCAGATTTCCCTTTTGAAGTCTGAATATTATTACATTTGCGATAAGTTCACAAGTTTGAAGTCTTTGTAAAGAACACAAAAAGGTGGTACTCAAGATAGGTGTTTTATAATGATGCTCTGATGGTGCTAAAAGCAAGAGGATTCCCTCAAATAGAGTATTGTTTTCCTTTCGCGTTCATTTTCTCCTCTGCACATCGACATTAACAAAGTCTCCATTCTCAAAAGTGTCCAGTTAATAATAATAATATTTTAAAAATATCCAAGCTGTTCCCAACAACTGCACGAGTTGAGCTCAGCAAGAAAAGTTGGGTACAAAGAGGTGATCTTTTAACGCTGTTTGCTGTGAGAGGATCTTTATAATATAGTTTTTCTGCTATCGTTTTCTTATTAGAGGCTTTTCAGTCAGGTTATTTCTACCCCGAGTAAAACCCCCCAGCAAGTTATTTAAAATAAGGCAACATTTCCTTCTAAAAGCAATGATGAAGATGGATTTTTGAACTACATTGGTAGGCAATCAGCGCGCAGTACACCGTTTTCTGTGACAAACCTTTGTTCGCTATGATATAATTATTTTCTTTCCTTCCTCCCTTCTTCCGTACTCTTTACTGTAACCTTTGGACCAACTATCGATGACTTTAACTAACTTTTTTGTACCTTATAGTGTGTTGAACTTATATAAATTAGAACCTGACAATGTTAGTCAAATTCTATAAAACTGAACAACTGAGAAAGATCCTGGTGTTAGTGTGTGTACTACTATGTCTTATACTGTATCTTGTGGCTACCATCGCCTTCAGAGAACAAGGCCCACAACAAACCAGATGGTCGGAGCCACTCCCTCTGCGTGTGGTCGCACCATCGTACTCGAAACCAATGGGGGAGATACGCGAGAAACGTTTCCCTCAGTGCGTGGTCATTGGTTTCGCAAAGTGCGGCACCAGGGCAATTTTAACCTACCTCAGACTACATCCTTACGTGATCACCCGCGGACCGGAGACGCACTTTTATGACATGAAGGAGTTCTTTGTTAAGGGTTATGGATGGTACAGGGACCAGATGCCCTTATCTTACAGGTGCGAGGACTTTTTTTCTTTTGTTACGGTTGACATTGTTGTTGTTATTATTGCTAAGGTTGTCTTTATCTTTGATGTCGTTATTTTGCCGTCGTTGACGTTATCATCGATTTCGTTTTTGTTTTCTCTAGATTGTTTTACGTGTTTTCCTTTGGTGTGCCTTTCGCACATCGTCGTGTTTTATGTTTTCTCCCTACTCCGAAATTTTTGAATTGCTTACATGACAGTGCCCTGATCTTTATTCTATCTTTTTTTGGATGGTTGTATTTATGCAGTAGCACGGATAGAAAAGAGGAGGAGGGGAGGAGGAAGAGAAGAAAGAAGAAAAGGACGACGACAACGGCGAGGACAACGACGAAGACAAGAATGAGGAGGACCGTGGAAGGGGTGGAAAGAAGAATATCAAAGCTAAGATGTCTATTTTAAATGCTTCTTGGTAGGATATTTTTTATATCCATTTTTAGCCATTTTCTTTTGTGACTTGATCTTCACTCCCTTCTTTTGCACGACTCCCTTCTGTTTTTATCTTCACACCCCCCCCCTCCCCCTCGCCACATTCTCAGGTGTTTGTGAGAAAAACTTAAGACAATGGCGTTTGTCCGACTTGGAAAGCAAAAGAGAGAAACTCGAATATAGTTTTGACATTTAAAGAGCACTGTAACCCTCTTGACACCATCGATATGAAAAAGTCAGGGACGAAAACCAGGCACCTTTGAAGTACCGGGTAAAGTGATACTTGTAAAAAAAAATCTCAGATTGTCGAATGCACGAAGATACTTTTTCGCCATAATATTAATTATTCTCTAACAGGCATTATATTTCTTTATGACGTAATCCTTCTATTCCTGGTACGGCATATATGTTACGCTCTCCTTTCCCCGTGTGCTAGGAAGAGTAGTCAATTACTTTTTTTTCTCGATTTACGAACTGTTTCCACGCTTAATCATGAAAAATAATCGGATCAGATATTCTGAAGTATGGTCTCCAGTATTCCATTAGTGTTTCATTCTTTCTTTACCCCATCCAGCAACCAGGTCACCATAGAGAAAACCCCAGCATATGTTATCACCCCAAACGCCAGGGAACAGATGAAGGAACATTTCCCAAACATAAAACTGATTGTGTTGGTCAGGGATCCTATTGTCCGAATTCTCTCAGCCTATGCCCAGAGGATAACGAAGTCACCGGTATCGTTGGAGAACTTCTACAACATTGAAGGATCTGACGCCATCAGCGAAAACAAATACCCCGTGGTGGTGAGCACGTATTATAAGCATCTCGCACCGTGGTTTGACACCTTCAATCGTAGCCAGATCCTGGTTCTAAATGGAGATGATCTGATTTCCAAGCCGTTAGCAGTCATGCAGAGGGTGGAGGAGTTTCTAAAGATACCCAAACTATACACGGATGACAACTTTTACAAAAACGAGACGTCTGGTTTCTTCTGCTATAAGGGTTTTGATGAAAATGAACAAGTGCACTGTCTCGGTGGGTCCAAAGGCAGACCCCATGAGACACTCCCAGCAGACGAAGAGAAAAAACTTTACAAATACTTCCGTCCTCACAACGAAAAATTATTTAGTTTAATACAGCAGAGATTCGAGTGGCCACAAAAGTCATAAACTCTGTCCAGATTTGTATAAGGGTAATACAATTTTTAAAAAACAACAACAAAGAAAAACCGATACTGGTATGAGGTTCGAAAAACAATCACTTTCCCCTAAAATAAATCAATTTTTAAAATCTCATTGTCTGTTGCATCGTAATTTAAGCATTTAAATTTGAAGGTCTCACTACAAAAAAAAAATCCCCGACATAAATAGCAACTGATCACTGTTGTGACTTTGCTTGATCTCTATTGATACGGTAACTCTTTACCAAAGTAATTGTCACTCAATTGGAGGACTGAGCTTTTCAAACGTTATTTGATTAAAGACCGATATTACATATTATCATGCATAATGGACAGCTGCCATTGTGATTAACAAAGAGGAAAAAAAGGTTTCTTGACCTCAAAACCCACAATTTGAACCATTAGCTCTGACGCTTACCATTATCACATCACTCTCTGATAACTGGGTTAACTACAGCGACAACTATCTTTCCGAAAAGACTTTTACTTTTATGTCATGAAGATCAGAAACGATAGAGACTAGGGGTGGGTGCGGGGGGTAGGCTTATCCAAAGGGAACACAACTAAGTCAGTGATTCAGAACTGCCACATCAGAAAGTAATGAAAAAAAGTCGTGCTCGAGTTTGTAATAATAGGGGTCTAGACATGTATTGATTTGCATCTTTAGAAAGTTTGATAAAGTCAGAATTATGTTTCCGTGGGGCCTTGAAGCATTGTCGTCTACAACATTATGACTATTTAAAACTTCAATAAGAAAAACAACCGTTGAAAATTGATTTCGATTTTCCCATCTCTGGCATCCAAGTACAGTCTATCTACACATAACAAACAGGTCATCTTGCATGTCAGTGAGAAATGCAGATGGGTAAAGGTAGCGTGTAGGTTTCCAATCTCGTACAAATCAAAACAGATGCCACAAACAAACGCTGCTACAAATCTAAGGGGAAACTGTCTAGCGTTCATTGATTCTACAAAATGTTGTTTCTTATGATACACAACAAGCGGGTTAAGTCGGAGCATGGATAGTCATCCGTCGTCCCATTTGGACCCTTCATGAGTTATAGGAAGCTTAAAACAAAACTGGTTGATAAAGAAACACAAAGCTATATTATTTAACAACACTTTGTACTTCAAGCTAATGTGAATACTGTGAGTAAATAGTCTCAGGTCTGAAAAAATATTTGAGGTAGCCAACTCGATGTTAACTTTGCGTGCATCCTCAGGCACACAGCATCGGAGCATTTCTTTGCGTTCCTTTTTTAAAGTACTTTAGGCTAAAACTGTACCTGGACATGTATGGCTGGTGGTTCTATAAATAAATTATTACTGGTCAGGTTGAAAGTAATTTGTCTTTTTATTCTGAAACCTGATCCGCAAGTGTAATAAATTTGATGTATGTCGTGTATTAATCTTTGAGTTCCCTTGCTATTTGTTAATTCAACATTTGAATTATTTGATAGACGTTTAGTGGCATGCTCACTGTTTCGTCTAGAAACCCCTGAAAAAACAACGAATTTCTTATGGCTAGTAAATACTGCAGTGTAAGACTGATATCAATGTACTCACCCCATCCGATGAAGTAGCAAGCCATGAGAAGCTTCTTCTGCTTTGAAAAAGCTTGCACAATGATGGTGTGTAGGAAGAAAGCTTCGCAGAACATCCAGAAGTAGTTGCTCACAGAAAAGTACTGAGTGATCACGTGCATTGCTTTACACCAAGCCTGAAACCAATATATAGAGAAACATGTTTTAAAAAGAAACTGCAGTTCAACCAAGCAAAGCTATAGGAAGATAAGTTAGGCAATGGTTCGTACGTATAAAGTCACCTTATTTTCCTTTTGCTTACGTTTTTAAGTACTGGACCATGCTCTATTCTAAGTACAAGTGTTGATGTTATGCCTTTTCTAAGTAACGTATCACTACACTGTACCAACGAAGGTATTTCTATAAAGACTGTCATTTTCCAGGTTATATGAGAAAAGGTGTACGAAAAAAATATTTTATCTTTGCACAATTCTTGCAGAACAATTCAATTTTGGTTGGAAAACAAACCATGCTCTAATGGGAAACATTGCAATCCAGTAGCATTGATGTTTAAAATCAATTTTTCAACAAAAGCTTCTGCTTTACCGATTTTCGTCATGACTTTGTATTCTCTATTTAAAAAATGAATAAACTAAAGACCTAGCCGTCAAGGAATGAGTTTGTACAAATCACTGTGTTAGCTAATTGTGTTATTCGCCAAACACACCGATCTACTGCAATAATATTATTAATATTACTATGCATACAAGATGGGGTTCTGGCTTCACTCAAGAGGTTAACAAGCTGATAAGAGAAGGAACGGCAAAAGAAAGAAAACTTTTGTAGGAAAATGCAAGCGTTGTAGAGAATTTCTAAGATCAACGTCTTTTCCTTTAAAAGAGATACCCGAAAAAAATGACGAAACCGCACATTTTTTATTCGAGATATCGCGTCTGAATACGCATTATTATGTTCAGTTCACACGCAAAAGATTAGATACTTTCTTAGAAGTAATAGTTTATTATTCTAGACTTCTATTAATGAGCGCATTCACTTATCGTAAACGGTCGTCCGACAAAATCGGATACAAACATAGTATTCTATTCTGGGTGGATCTGACCACTTTGTAGTAAGAAAACCGTTCACTCTACTAATGATTCTAAGCTGAAAATTCTTTACCTGGCTTGATAGCTTCTGGTGCATCTGACCTAAAAGAATGTCGTCTTTTTATTCGGTGATATTGCTATTTAAAGTCGAAAGACGTGACCCACTACGTCATCGACATGGTATTCATTTCGGCGTTAAACGGTGACCAGGCAAGCAAGGTAACCTTTGAAGTTTTTTACGTATGTTATACTGAGCATATTCCTTAGACTGATCAATCATTTTGCTGTTTCAAAAACATTATTGGGGACATGAGATATGAGTGGAAATGATATGCCAATGAAGAAGAGATCAGGACAAAAAATGAAGAACTCTGCAGTTTAGCACAACAAGTATCATTCACTCACCGGGTTGTCTTTCCGCATTTCGGGCTTGATCATGAACTGAGCGTTGGAAAAGATCCACATGAAGCCCGTCAGGACAAAGGAGACGAACAGATGTTGGTGAAGCAGGACCCGTGTACATCTGAGTTGCCTGTAAAACACCACATAAAGACAAATATTATTATGCCAGAAACCTCGAACGTAAATGTCTTACACGCCCATCGACAGATTTTAGATCAGTCGAGGGTGATTGCATTGACTCGGAATTTCAAATTTAAACTGAACTATATTATATATAGGGGTCAATTTTAAAGGAAGGAAGAACAACAGAATGACGAGATATTGCGCTCCCTGCACATGGAGGAACCGAATCCATGTCTTTCAAGTCGAATTAGTACACAAATAATAACTGCAGTATAACCTACAAAGAAAATTTAACAAGAAATATATCAAGCAAACGATGGTTGCACGTGCCTAAGAGGCTGTGATGCTAAAATCCTTGGGTAGCTGAAATGGCCAACTGGAATGTGTAGGCTATCGAGGGGAGTTATCGTCTAGCTGTGTACCTTCAAGGGATACGCGATTATTTTAGCTCTCCCGCACCATTGTTTTGCTTTGGTAAATATTTTACGGTGCTCGCAACTGCATAATCATATGAGCGCGCGGGACACATTAAACATTTTCAGTTTGGTAGGAATTTGGAATTTTGCCTGGATGGCGACCGAAGCCTACTCTTATCTATTTTAGGACCACCAATGGATCTTTGACGTGTGCGACTGGCACACAGGACCTCTGAGATTTTTGCCCTTATCCAGGAAGGCTAGGTGTTAGATTTTACCTTACATAAGATCAGGGGTGTATCTAAAAAAACAGCAGCAACTATGTCATTTTTGGCGTTCATCGGCATCCGAGAAAGCCAAAAACAGTGCCAATTAGGAATACGTATACAACACATTTTTGCACTTGCTAATGTTGGAATGACACACGCACCATCTTTCGGAATGCAGTAAAGCGTTACAAGTGCATGCAAACTGACTACTTTTTTCAATCTATAGTGAATTGTGAGATGATTCCAGTGCTGGCTGTACCGTCGATTGCCTAGTGGTTAGGATATCGGATCTGTAATTCTGAGATTACGGCTTCGGGGATTCGAGCATCAGCTCGGTCCGTCGTTGCGTCCTTGGGAAAGGCACTTTATACGAATTTCCCATTTGGCACGGTCACATTCAACACCAAAGAATCAAATGGTTCGGACATCTCATGCGATTACCAATTCACCATCCAGCACAACGTGCCAGCATTAAAAAATTGAATGGCAGCAAGGCCAGAGGGCGACCGAGAAAGACCTGGATAGATGGAGTCAGGGAAACGCTATACAACTCATGGCATCCCCCGGATCCGAGTTCTCCAGCTGGTGGCAGCGAGACGTCTCTTTCTTCCCGCGACACCCAAAAGGGTATCAGCGACGGATGGAAGTAAAGTAAGCTCGGTCCGTTCGGAGACGGATGTTTAACTCAGAGGTTCCGCCTCTTAAATAACCTAATCGCATTGCTAGGGGCGTTAAACCTATACCATTTCACCATTTTCATCTGTGCTGACTTCAGGCAAATCCACATTAAGCATAAAGCACCCAGATATCAACAACAATCGGTTCGTATCACAGGAATCGATCGTTAAGTGTGTGTTTAAACCCCCTTAAACCAAACAAACCCCTTAATGCTGTGCAACTTTTCAAACTATTCCAGCCATCTTGACTTCATCACGGCGTCACATATGCTGTCTGAGGTGCAGCGGTTAGGTGCTTCACCGTAGCATGCAGAGGATATGAGTTCGATTACAGTGTAAGGAGGTTCTCTGTCGATTATCTCCGTTTGTCTGCTGAGAATTGTCCCTTTTTTGGTCGGGGTTGGTCCTGACTGAGAGGGTTTTAATCTGCCCACCTTCTAAAAAATGTTTCACGACGCGGTGGAATCAGGTGCTTGTCCATTTTTGAAGATATAGAGTTATCGGTATCACCTTAAAACCACCTTCATTTCTCTCCTTTTTAATAAAAGAAATGCCCAGAAGTTGCAATATTTGGACTTAAAGGAGTTGAGGGTCACCTGGAATCAGAGGTAAAATTTGCGAGAAAATGGCCGCCTAAGTGTAGTGATTTGCATACGTAGCTTGAGAGTCCTTGGAAACTGAAAACATTTAGGTAAAATCCCCACATCAATGTGCTTTTTAAATTAATGAACATATAAGGTGATAAGCAATAAAACAACAATTCATTAATAGTTGCCAAACCGCCGGAAAAAGCCGGTTTCTTTTAATTATCTTGACAAGCTCCTGATTCCACAATAATACCTCACAAATGTTCATAGTCTCTATGGGGCAGTAAAACACCTATTGTTACATTTTTAATTATGGCTTCACAGACGGCAACTTTAATTGTACTCGCTGGAACCATGGCAAAACATGAACCCTGAAGAGGGATTTTCACTTTGCGGGAATTGAAGGTTATTTATTTTGCACTATGTTTACTGTTTGAAGTAATTGATTTTATAATAGTCCATGGGCAAATGCACGTTAGGTTTTGTATAAAAAAGGTAAACGTAGCAGATTTTTAATGTAGTTGTAGGTGCTTTTAGGCCACTGTCGACAGAAATCATAACAGAATTCATTCCAAAAAGGTTTTATCATTTTCATTATTTTATGTGTTGCAAACTCAACTAAATTCTCATCTGATCAAGGTCTTGGTTTCATGTTAATGCGCCTGTCACCCCGCGGAGTTGGTCGCAAAGCTGATGTGCACGCTGATGAGCTTCGATGTTTCCTCGCCCGATCTGGTGGGGAGATTTCCCATAATATACAGCCACAGATCTTCTCGGGTGGGGGACTTCTTGAACTCCAAGAATACCGGCACAAGGTCGAGAGGTGCATAAAATCTCAACCCAAAACTTTGACAGAAATTACCTGAAGGCGCTGAAGATGGCTATGCTGATGATGAGCAACACACAGGAGATGGTGTAGCCGGAGATGGACAGGTACAAGGTCAGCCGGTGAGAGTCCTGGTGGTTGGGTGTTTCAAGTAAAAAGAGAGATTGGAAAGGGGGAGGGGAAGGAATAGAAAAAGAGAAAAGGTTAGATTTCAGTTTTCATAGATAAGTAATAGCCTTCCTATGTAAGTGCCTTTAGGGTTTGTTTGTTTGTTTGTTGTTGTGGGTCTTTTTTAGGGGGGGAGGTTCTTATATTTTAAGTAACTGCTTTATTGTTTCGTGTGGCGTGCCGCGGTAGGTGAAACAAACTGTAGTTTGCGTTGTTGTTGTTGGTGGTGATGGAGGTGGTGGTAAAGTGCATGTATTGCAATAGCGGTGGTGGTGGTAGTAGTAGTGGTTGCGTTGGTTGTTGGATATAGCTGATATAGTAGTGGAGGTGCTGGGGCAGCTAACAACTGTATGTTGAAGAACAGACTGGAGTTAAACGATTATTATAACAAGTTTACTTATTTTTACTTCACATGATCTTGTCTTGTTGTTTTTGTTAATCGTGTGGGTAGCTGGTTATGATGACGATCTTGTAACACTGGGGTTTGCTCGTTTGTCTATGGTGATTTCTTTTTTGTTACCTTATCTTCTTCTTCTTTTTTGTTGTTATTTGTTTTATTGTCTTCAACTTCTAACACGCAGAAGACACATTGTCAGACACAAAAGCATCTCTCCTACAAATCTTCCTCACCCAGTTAAACGCTTCTACGGGAGCATGATGATGACAAATCATTCAAATGCTCTCTCTCACTGTCTATAACACACACACACACACACACACACACACACACACACACACACACACACACACC
>NW_004797377.1:777597-781404 GCF_000002075.1 Aplysia californica | reverse complement strand
ATATATTAAACACACACACGCACGCATATACATTATTCTGAATGAGTACATACAAATATAGAGTGTAATATCATACACAACGCGATCCTTAGGTGAACAAAAAAAAGCATAAATTGACACATAATACTTACAAATATTATTGTGCAGAAAATAAAGCTACTGAGTTAAAATGGTTTCATTAATAGTAATGTCTTTGAATGTTTAAGATGTATTAGATTTAGACTCAGATGTGGGTGTCTCAGGGCTTTGGGGAAGGGATTTCCAAACTGATGGAGAAAGGTGGGCAAATGATCTTTTAGCTGATTTTTACATCTTTTCCTGGGAACTGTTAAAAGATACTGATCACCTGATCTCAGTGATTTAGATGTAGCATAAATGTGGATGAGATCATTAAGATATGAGTGAGTTTTGTTATCGACACAATTATGGCATACTTTTGACATTTTGTGCAATGTTCAAACTGGCACTGGGAGCCAAAGCAGTTCTTAACATGGGGATAATGTGTTTACTTTTTTTGGTAAGTGCAAGTCTCACAGTAGAGGTGGGCAAAATCCGAATAAATATCTGGATAATCGGATAATCCTCAATAAGACATTATCCGAATTCAGTCTCTGAACCTTTTTTCCTGACCCGTTTGCCGAAGTGGGTGCATTCATTTGTTGAAGTTGTGCTAACCCATCAGTCAAAGTGGTTCTAACGCATTTGCCGAATCGGTTCATGACATATTATTTACCGAAGAGGTTCACTCATATTATCCGGATTTTGCTAAAGCGACTCATTGTCCAGCCCTACCTCACAGTATGATTCTTAAAATGTTGCTATTTCTGAATAGTAGTATGTTATAGGCCAGCTTGTATTACATGAAGCTTGCATTGTAGTAAACGATACGTGAAAACAAAAAAGATGACTCGAGAATTTTCATGGATGTTTCCTGAACAAAATACATTAATTCTTGCTCTTCACATCTAGTCTGTATGTGATGCATTGCCGCGGTAGGGAGCAATTTGCGGTATTTGAAGTAAGCATGCTTTGTGTTCAACAACATTGTATGACGGGAAAGTTTTTATATATAATGTTAAAATCAAAACTGCTGCACTGATAAACACAAGTATTTCTATACACAGTTGTGGCATGAATTTTCTTGAGCAGTATCAGGCAGTCCGCAGAAGGTCATCTAGCTAACAGCTGAATTCATTGGAATGCCCTGGAACAGTGAAGAGATTTAAACTACAGGGTGATTTTTTTTTAAAAACCATGTTCTGAATATCTCGCGCAAAAATTGTTCGAGAATGCTGTAATTTGGGACAGACATAATTCATTAATAAGGAATTTGTTTGCCATAAAATCCACGAAGAAGAAACTTCTTTTGAAAACCGAAACGGTTTAAAGCAAAAAAACTCCCCAAAACGCAAAGAGGTGTAGGAAAGTCGTAGCTGCAGATCGTCTACTGACAGACGTCTCATCGGACTCGACTACTGAAATCTGTACCCTGGTGACGTTTAAAGGGCTGTGCATGGTGTGTGTTCAACCGGAAGTGGTCATTTTTAAAGGGCAGTTTTAGTTCTGATTTGCTATAGATCCAAACTGACGGAACTTCTCTACTCATAATAATGCCAAAGGTCTAAAGGGCACCTAAGCATTCTCTCCATTCCGTGCACAGAACTTACGAAATGTCAGAGATGGGGAGTTTGTGGAGAAGAAATGTTCAATACGAAAAGCTCTCTGTTCTTTATTAAACGTAACCATGATCTCAGCAGGCAAATGAAATTTGTGAAAAATAATATCTGCAGACTTCTGTGGACTTGTAAGACTGCTGTAGCTTGCAATATGGCGCGACTGTTGCAACTTTTAGTGGTAGGCCTAATGCGAACTGGTGCGTCATGCTATGAAAATGGCGACAAGGCTGGAAATGAGATGCTTTTTTAATGCGCCATATAGAGCATAACCATTCAATGGACTTATTTAAAATGCATACAAGACAAGTTCCTTTTGGCTTCCAAATGTTATATTTAAATCTAAAACGCTAAACTTAGGTATAGAGCAAGATATTTGCCAAACAAGTTGTACAGTTGTTTTTGGTTGTTGTTGTTTTTTTATCCCCTTGTATAGCACTACCTCTTTCGAGCAATCTGAAAGCCTATATGTCTTCGATAATTAAATTAGGGTTTTGAAATTGAATTAAAATATTTAAACAGGCTAGGGCCTCCATCTTGCAACAAAGCTCTGAGTTCGCAAAGTATAAATTGTATCGTGAAAAAGCCTGATGCAAGTGCTTTTGTTTGTAGCTTTTCGTGTGTGCAACGCTAGTATTCTGAGTTTTCAATGCTCGTCCGATAGGTGAATTTGCACAACCTCTAAAATTGAGGCTCCAAAACGAAGAGCATGAAGATGAATTGAGCAAAGAGGTTTTCGAACACGTCTTCAACAAGACAAAATCGAATCTGATGATCTGGTCCTTATATTCGACGCTACAACCAACCGTGTTCTGTAAATATGAAAGGTTAAAAAGTGTGATTACTTAAATATCGACAGAAAATGCTTGAAATGTAGACAATGACGAAGAAAAAATTGAACCCAATGCATCGGATTAGAAAGCCTCAGGGGCCGTGCCCAGACATTTTTGAAATTTGACATCTCAGCAACTCTCAGATGGGTCACTGTATCAGAAGGTGGGCTAATCGCAGAGAAAAGGACTAAAACGGATGAAGACAACCAGGCAGGGATGTATGGAGAGAGTGCTTTGTTCGTGAACAGAGACTGAACAGAGGACTTCAATCTTAAATAAAGGACTGCGCTTGAGGAAACCATACACGTTGTTCTTTCGTTTGCATCAGCTTTCAAAAATTGTTTATGGTGGCTGAAAAAGGAGGGAAGGGGGCGTAGGAAGATTGGCATACAGTCGAAACTTTACTGTATTTATCAGAAAAAGGGAGAAAGAACAAAAATGATGATTTCTTTTTGTCGAGTATGGAAAAAATCAATGAGTGATGACCAGTGTCTGTTCTGTAGCAGTTAGGCGCGTTGTCGTCCCACGCAGAAGATCTGAATTCGGCTCCAGTATGGGGAGAATTTTTGTCTATCTGCTGGGGCGTTGCGTCCTTCGAAACCCCATTTGATCCTGGCAGACATGGTCGAAAGCCGCCTCCTAAAGGATCTAAATTGTGTTAATAGGCTGGGAACTCTCATTCTCCAGGCTAACAACTACAATAATAATAATCAACAACAACAAACAACAACAACAAACAACAACAACAACGACGACAACAACGATGACGACAACGACGACGACTACAACAACAATATGTACATGGAGAAGTATGCTGAACTACACTGGCTTTGGTATTTCACAGTTGATGATAACCTCTGGCAGCAAGAGCAACGTTTTTGTTAGAATGATTATCACTCCCTTTTCTTTCTTTTTTTTGTTGCCCCAGTGACATGTCTATCAAAGTGACGCCCTATTCTAAGATGGAAAGACACTAGGGGACACTGTACTAAAGTAGGTAAAAAGAACTGCAACACTCGAAATATGTTTTTGTTGTGTAACTACTCTCCATGGGATTTGTCTAGACTTTGAAGAGATCCGAAGGAAATATTATAAATGCAAGAAATTGCAAGACATTTTTTCCGTCGTTGGTCCCAGCAGAATTTTGAATTTTATGAAGGCCATTGGCCTTTATGGAAAATAATAAGGTGAAACAATATTGTTTTTAAAAAATGTATTGTTATTTACAAGAGTTGTTTTAAATCGCAAATATATTTACACCGAATTTGAGTATTTTAGCATTTTAAAGTCTAATTGTCGAC
>NW_004797377.1:775022-776432 GCF_000002075.1 Aplysia californica | reverse complement strand
TATATATATACACACACACTCGTATATACACGGACACACTCGTATATACACGGACACACTCACATACTTTCGCAAAACCACTTACAACCACATAAACAGTGGCAATTTCTTTTCATCCGACTTCTTGAAAGTCCATATAGAGTCAACTGATTACATGAAGATAAAGTTTGAATACTGTACCTCGTAACTGTTCTTTTTCCAGTTTAACGTTTTTGTCTTAAAACTAAAACTAAAGGACGAAACAGCTCTTCATGATATCTAGAATATAAACGAAGTACATAGTTCATATTACTTGTGTTCAATTTAGATTTGATAATATTATTATTATTATTGTCCTGATTTTCCAAATAAGGAATTTGCAAAATGTTCGCCGTGAAATTACAGTTCCAGTCTGTTCTCTTTGAGGTATTTTTATGGACCAAGACGTCGACGTTTCCTTGGCAACCAAAAGCCTTGTCATGGTGAAGAATGAAGACCTTTCTTCCTTGCCAGAGTCACTATACTGATAGCACTAGAAGCTATGACAGCCGCAGTCTGTTCTCTTTGAGGTATTTTCATGGACCAAGAAGTCAACGTCTGCTTGACAACCAAAGCCTAGTTATGGTGAAGAATAAAGACCATTCTTCATTGCCAGGGTCACTAAACTTTAAGGGCTGGAACACACTGAGTCCTTATATAAAGAAACTAAAGGATGATGTACCGTAGAATGAGAGAAAAAATATGACCTGAAAGTGACGTTTAACTCCTCCCCCCCCCCCCTTTCCCCAACCCCTCGCCCCCTTTCCTCATAATAAAAAAGCAGTACAATAAAGCAAACAATCAAACAAACAAAAAAATAAACAAAACCCACAAAAGAACGAAGAGAAAACCCGAAACATGACAAACAAAATATTTAAAAAGCAACAACTAGGAAGAGAAGAAAAAAAACACTTTGTCCCAAACCACTATCTAATATACCTTGTTATGAAAATCATGGTATGAAACTGACGAATCAAAGCGGAAATTATCAACACGTCTCGCGGACGGAAGGGCAAAACACGGGACATCAGCCCCGGGCGGTATCTGGCCCGCTCTTTAGCCCACAATTTGCTGGTCTTTGTAGGGAAAAGTAGTGACAGGCGGCACACAACGACCGCTGACAAGACAGCATGCAGTTTGCTCATTAGTCGGGGATGTGGCGGGCGGCTCTCAGATGTGAAAGCACGCGTTAACCTAGTTATTACTGGTTTTGATAGATAGATAGATAGATAGATAGATAGATAGATAGATAGATAGATAGATAGATAGATAGATAGATAGATAGATATTACTGGTTCGATTCGATTGATAGATAGATAGATAGATAGATAGATAGATAGATAGATAGATAGATAGATAGATAGATAGATAGATAGATAGATAGATAGTAGA
>NW_004797377.1:770852-773796 GCF_000002075.1 Aplysia californica | reverse complement strand
TCCTCTCTCTCTCTCTCTCTCTCTCTCTCTCTCTCTCTCTCTGTGTGCTATAGTATTATTGTGGAATAATTTGAGGAGAAAACGCTTTCTTAATAAAGTGTCCTCATTCATGCATCCATAAATCTAATGATTATTATCTAGACATGACACCAAAAGGACGAGAGTATAATACCCATCAAACAGCCATGACTTTGTAGTGTCCGTGGAGGGGGGGGGGGGGGCAAAGCCGCCTCATTAGGCTGACCTGTCGAGAAGCTATTTATCTAACCGGGTAACGACTTAGCCACCCCACATACTCTCCTTCTCTACTCCCGTGAGAAAAGAGAAAAGTCTGGGTAGCTGGTTACTTTCTCAAAAGAGAGTCATTGATTCATGAGCTTGTGGATACTGATCACTTATTCGTTTTACAAAGTGTTTCTCCGAAGCGTTTCGCTGAATGAGTTTTTCCTGAATCGATTTTTAACATGGTTCTCAGCTACTTCAAGGAATGGCTATGACTCTCTTTCGGCCTGGCTTTTAACCTTCGTACGACTATATTCTGTAATTATGCGGGAGGACCTCGGAATTTCACGTATGGGCAAGCGTGTGTGTTGTTTCAAAAATATCAGTTTGCCATTTAGTTTAATTATTTCCTTGTGTAAGATGATAAAGAGAAAGAGAAATGTACCCTGTGTGTAACTTGTCCTCATCTAGCAGTGAAGCAAACAGGGCGCTTTTGGTATCACAGCATAGAATTACTTTTTGTCTACTACAAGACTACAGCTGATGTCACACCAAAATAATTCAATGGAACTAACGAATACAATAAGCAGATGATCTTTGGCTTCAAGGTTATGATCAGTCTTTTCTCCCAAACCAGATCTTCACTCGGTTCAAACCGATTAGATCTAGTCACAAACGGGGGAGCCCAAAAGCTGACCACGCAGGAAAAACGTGCCGAGTTTGTTATTACAGTTTGACACAGCCATCAAAACGGGGCAAGAACTCGACCATTAGCGACAGGCGTCGAATGATGAGACAAACTGCGGATGAGAAACCGGAAAACTTTCTCTTAACTAGACACTATTGGTATGTGTCGGTGTCAGCACTGACAAGGGAAAAAATCCAAGGCCAACTGCAACATCTTAATTGTTATATTAGGTAGGGGTCAGGGACATTAAATGTTTCCCTTTTTGACTGTTTGAGTTGAAACACTTTGGTGAGTCCTTAAAACTATTCTTTGGAACGTTCCTTTGTTAAACATAGGAAAAAGTAGGGAGCATGGGTGCTTCCATCTACGGACTGCGTTTAACTCACTGTAACAAGAAAGCAAGAAACAGTTTTTAGTAAATCTTTAGAAAATCAATAGGTCTGGATCATTTAAGGCAAAAACACACTCAGAAAACGTAAAAAAGAACCTTCCCTGACAAAGTACTTACATCAGAGACGACACAAGTCTCGTAGTTGGTCCACGTCTTGTTGCTTTTCGGAGAAATATACCAAGTGCCGTCCTCCATGCACCCCTTGTTAGCGAAAGCTGGGGAAAGTTAAATTGACTGAATTGACATTAAATCAAAATCATGTCAGAAATTTTTTTTGTATGTTTTGTTAAAAGGGGGGGGGGGGGTTGTTGGTTGCTGCTGTTTTGTAAGTCTTTGGGGGTGATTTTTCTATTTCTGTGCTGGTTTCAATGTTTGACATTTGCTTCTGTTTTGTTACTGGTCTTGTTTTATATGTGGGTCGTTTAGATGTTTGGGTTTTATATTGCTTGTTTTGTTTGAGATAGTTCTGTTTGTTAATGCTTTCTGAGGATTTTAAAGATTTGTTTCTATTTGTTTGTTCACTTGTTTCTTGATTGTTTGGGGGGGGGGTTGTTTGTTTGTTTGCTTTTTTGTCATCTGTTGGATTCCACACCTGCCCCTCCTTTTTTGGGGGGAGTGAATTTCCTTTTTGCAGTTTCTTTGTTTTCTTTATAAAATGTATTAGTGGGTGGAGGGTGAAATTTGTAGAGACTCAAAGAAGAAAAGCAATGGGGTTCTAAAAAGGGTAGGCCAGTTTGGTCTTCAAGCTCTGATTATACACTGTCATCAATTTTTAATCTATTGCCAACATTTATTTTTTGCAATATTTTCCCAAGTTTGTACTTCATTCATAATAATACGGCATGGAACTGAACTGTAGACATACCACATTACAACATAGTATCTGAAATAAGTTATGATTATCAAAATTTACGTTAAAAAGATTAATTTTGAAATGTCTAACTATATAAATCTTTTTGAAGAGGTTTTCGTCAAACGTACAGAGTGTGTGATGATGTAATGTTGAGGAAGAAATCGAGACACACGATGGGGGAAATAGGGAGGAGATGGGGAGGCAGGATAATCACAGAAAAGAAGGGGAAGGGTGGAGGAAAGGGAGGAGGGAGAAGGGAGAGGGGAGGAGGAGAATGTGAAGGAAGGTGAGGCGAGGGAGCAATGACTTGTCCTGATCTCAAACATATTATTTTTCTCAACCTCTGAGCAGCCAGGCCCGATATAAAATATAGTCTTAGGAAGATGCATTGACAGTTACCAGACTGGGCAGTATGCTATCGAGAAACTTGACTTTTTTCAAGTTATGTTTAACCACAGAGATTTATTCCTTTTCTTGTGATCTTTGGCACATGATACATAAGATGACTGGGGATATTATTTTTTTTTAGGTTGAGTAGTGCGTTTTCTATTTTTTTTTTCTCCCCCCTTTTATGCTTGTATTTTTCGATGGCGATGTGGGATGGATTTGCTTTTAAAATAATTTTTAAAGACAGGCTGCTGTGTTTGTTGTTGTTGTTGTTGTTGTTGATTTTGTTGTTGGTTGTGGTGTTGTTGCTGTTGATGCTGTTGTTGTTGTTGTTGTTGTTGTTGCTGTTGTCGTTTCTTCTTCTTCTTCTTCTTCTTCTTCTTCTTCTTCTTCTTCTTCTTCT
>NW_004797377.1:766544-770015 GCF_000002075.1 Aplysia californica | reverse complement strand
GGGGGGGAAGAACAGAAAAAACGTCATTAGAGGGAGAGATCAGAACGGCAACATAAATTACTGTGTAGCCTTTTAAAAACCAGAAGTTGGCTTAACTAGAAGTTCTTCGCATCAAGAAAGAAAGAAAATACTATCACTTAATAAATAGTTATTCTCTCTCTGAAATACCGCATAGTTCGCAAGGAGGAAACGAATTAATATTTAGAGCTTTAGTCTTTTGGAAATCAGATCACCAAAAAAACGCCCATATTATTCCAAAATGTTACAGCATTGAGTCTAAGCATTTTCCAAGCCAATAAAGTCATCAGGGAACATAAGACTTGAGTGATGAATCAGATTCAACATTAGTTGCGTCAAATAGTGATAACTGTGTTCGTTGTAAGAAACTAACAAAAGACACATTGTCTCCACCTGTTGGTGTTATCAAAGAAAAGTAACAAGACCCCCACCCCAAAAAAAACCCACAAAAAAACACAAACAACAACAACAATAAAACAACAAACTAATGGGAGTCCATAAAGGTAATCGTAACAGGAGCTCAAGCAGTATAGAAAGGGTTAGATTGTTATGCTGCTGGACGTTAAGACGTTGGTGATGCATGGGTTCTTCTCAACACAGAAAGATTATGCAAGAGGCTAAATGTCCATTTCCGAAGTTCAATGGATATAAACTCTTAACCACACCTCCGCCTCCCCTCGCCCACCTCAGCTAAACGCCCTTACCCCCCCCCCCCCCCACCCGAAAAAGAAGAAAAATGATTGAATACATGAAAATAGAACAGAATGGAACAAATAAAAGTTCAAGAACGCCCCACTGGAGACTGGAACCAAGAAAATCCACATTGTTGCCCAGCATAATAACGGCTAAGCTAACAGCTCAGTATCACCATAGCAACACAACTTTTAGATACCCCTTACAATGACAAGAAGCGTATCATTGCTAACACATTGCATCATAGAAAAAGAAAATCCAGTTCTGTACTCTAATTTACGTGGCAAAAAGCATCACACTGTGACCTTAGTGGAAATATTGTATCTTCAATATTGTGTGGACTTTTTAAAGGATGGGAAATGACACAGGAAGGAGTAGGATAGAAATTAAAGACCCTAATTTCCAGTTCCATAATATTCAATTTGGCATTATGATGTTAAGTAAACACTGGGAATTCCTCTGAAACGCAATTTGTCGCAGACCAAGAGTAGAAAAACTACGAGATACCCACTATGTACCATGTCGTACAACGGTAACGAAATGTGAACAGAATCCGGAGTGAAATGGTAGAGTATGATGTGATGCCACTGTACAGATGTTTTGTGACAAAAGTGAAAGTAAAAGTATGGGAGTTCAACAGTTGCTATAGATATGGGCTATTGCAGTTTTTCAATAGAGGCAATAGTAAAATATTGTTGGGGGGGGGGGGGGGTTACCCACTTAAAGAACACAAATATGTCAATCTTTTAACACTAAACTAGAAATTGTATCAGTTGACGGCAAGACGGAGAGGGAATCCTATTGAATAGAATACGCCATCTTTAAGATACAAAAATCCTACAGGGTAATCCTACAACAAATATGTCGGTATCTAGGGCAATTGTAGGAGCGATAACATTGATGAGGCAGTAATTAAATATTCATAACTTGAAGGAAGGCTTCCTCCAATACTTTGTTGACCGACACAAAATGGATTAGAGAAGAAGAGAGCGCATTTTCAGTCTGTCTGTCTGCCACCTGCATATTTTGGCTATAATTTTCTCACACCTGTAGAAACACGCAGATAGATCTACGTAGCTAGGTACTTTTTAAATGTTACTTGTTCCTTCCTTTTATATCTTTAGAATAGGGATGAGGCGCGATCATCGGTCAAAGGTTGGATGGGCAGCTTTCTGTTGTAGATAGTATGTTATTCTGTTAGAGTTGGAGGAACCCTTTGACGCAACCCAGCCAAGTTTTTCGTGGTGTGCCCCAGCCTTTACAGCTTGATTCTCTGTTGAATGTGTGTTCGTGCAGCTGGTTGATTTTTGTGTGGAGGAATGTGGGAAGGGGGCGTTCTCACCCAATGACCGAACCACTAAATTCTTTGATTTTCCATATGCTCGATCTGCTGATAGTTTCGTTTCTTAGGCAGCCTTTCCTTGCGACTGTTATTGATTTTGTGAGACATTTTGTCCCATAGGCAATGATCTTCCTTTTTCTGTGTATTGTTTAGCTACCACGTCTGGAATTAGTGCAACAGTATTGGAGGGAATATGCTGTTGATTAGTTGTCTTTTTACTTCCATTAGTACGTGTTTATTCGTGAGTAGTGGTAACAATTGGTAGGTTATTGCATTTGCTTTTTGGATTCTCATTTAAAAAAAGAACATTTCGATAAAAATGTATTAACTTACTGAGGATGCAAAATTTGATAATTCCACAGCGCTTGAAGTTTAGTGCAATTTTTCTTTAAAAGTGTAATAATAACTTCTCATACAGATTTTTCAATTCTGTTTTATAAATTTGAAATTTTAAAAGACAGGGAACAACACGTTTGCAATGAAACATAAAAATAGTTTGTTTCTGATTCGTGTATGGCGGTTCGAAATGAGTCACAATGTTGGCTTTGGTCTGCTGCTGACCAGACATGTCCACTACGTCGTATTTAAGGGTGAAGGAGAGATACAGCTTTCGAATCAGTCTCGAGAGGTCAAGCTGGTGCTTAAATATTGATTTTTCACCCTTTTTGCCCAATGACACTGAACTAGATCCCTAACCTGGAAAATGAGTTGTAAAGTGGTTAAAACAAGTCTCAGTAGGCTGAGAGTCTTCAATTTTCTGAACGCTGGCACGAAATGATCGCTAGCGACGTGTTGAGAACCAGCATTTGCACTCAAATAAACACCACTACAAGTGTACACGCGTTTTTGTTGTTATTTATTTATTTACATTTTTTTGCAATTTTCTCCAAATTGCTCAATCTCCATGAAACCTTGTATTGTCGTTTGTAAACATTTGGTGTACCACATTTTAGAGGGATTTGTCTTTAGAGCAAGACTAATAGTGCTTGTGTAGAGTTTGAAACACAAAAACATTTCTTGAAATGGAACAGCATTTTTATTGACTGTAACTTCTTCCTCTCATGTACTTGTCAAAACGTAACTAATTAAAACACCCAAAAATCTCTCTGTGGTTATACTAGTATGATATACTGCTACTAATATTATACTGACAGCAATTTTCACTGATAAAGTGCTATAGGGGAGTGAGTAATTTGATACACCTGGCTGCATCTTTTTTCGGGCCTGAGACCCCTGTGTCATCCTGTTGGGGAACCAAAGAGGATTTAAGGGTCGAAGAGTACATCAAAATAGTATTAGTTGAGTTAAGCTCTTTGTCACAATGAAATCCTTCAAAACTTCATTTACACATGTACAGCAAAAATAATTGTTATTCCAGTAGTGCTTCCCCTGAAAGATCCAAAAACACGAACCCCCCT
>NW_004797377.1:763392-766444 GCF_000002075.1 Aplysia californica | reverse complement strand
CTACAAACACAAATAGATTAAATTGAGAAAGGGAATAAAACTGCAATTTTTATACGTTTTTATTATAATATATACATGGGGTGCAACTTTGTCCTTCAATAATAAACGCGATCCCCGAACTCTGTCCCACGGCACATCGCCGTTTAAATTCTTCCTCCGACCGATGTAGACAGATGGGATTAACAAACGTTTCAATTACTCTGCAAAACGAAATTGCTTCGATAAATTAAATCGATTTAGAAAGACGCACTCAATACGAGATCTCTTCATTCCATAAACGACAAATAAATAAGAACGTGACAAAGAGATCTCTGATTAAAGTAACAGGAATGGACTTCTAGCTGTAGTGGGTTTATTGTTGCATCATTGGCCAGATTACATCGAGGGTCAACTCTCTGAACCAGAACAGACAGTCTGTGAAGTGAAAACACAACTGATTACAGCGATAAATTGGGATTTGATACTTATTAAGACAACCTTCTGACTCGAGAAATCGTCAATTCTGTGTAACAAAGTACGCTCCGATGGTCAGTAAATTCACGATAACAAACAATTGTTTTGGCGATTTTAGCACTGTTTGGGGAATGTTGTTGTTTTTGTGTTTTTGCCGTTTGTTGTAGTTCCTTGTTTGCTTGTTTGTTTTTGTTTTGTTTTTCTCCCTCGCCTTCATTGAGATCGAAAGCGTATAATGTTTATAGGCTGAATGTCCATTGTTAACCAAATGTTGCTGTACTGTTAGGTGCAATGCCGTAGCTTTACTGAACAATAAACTCAATTATAGATTTCTTTAGTTTATTTTCTTTTAAATCGTTTGCCCAAAGCACACACATCACCCATCAAAATAAAAGAAAGATATTTTGTCCTGAGTACAGTCTTTGACCTGGACGGCGATGATACTTTCATACTTCACAGCTATCAAAATCGTGAGCTTTTAGTGCTTTGAAAGAGGAAGAGGATAATATATCGCCAAGTGGTTATATACCAACGTAAACAAAAGCAACCAAACTTAGCAAAGTGGTGTTGTTGTAATTAATTCTTTTTTAACTACGAAAAAAGATACAAGTTAGCTGTGCCAAAAAAAAACCCACGAAAATGTATCGAAAAATAAGATAATTTTGTCCAGCATTTTAGTTTTCAGTTTAGGTCTCTAGTGTCTTGTACTAGGCGATATCTCAGAGCTCATTCTTACGTATCATAAGGAACCCCATAAAATTTATACTATTTTGCTCTAGTTTTAGTAAGAGTATTACTGCACTTACAACACAATAATGCCATAAAATATAAGTTTTGAAGATTGGAGATGTTACAAGAGAGTAACAAACACAAACAGCACGAGAGATAAGGAAAGATGGAGCAAATCACACAATAGCACCAACGAACCACCCACATTGTTTTGTTTGTAGATATTGTTCACTTCCAGGGTTGTATTCAAAACCTTTTTCGTTTGTTTTGTTGATGAAGCCATTGGCTGTACTTTGAAATTACTTTGTTATATTCTTAAAGACATAGATAAAACGGTGTCCGTTACGAAGAATATTTTCAAACTATGGAGATTTCAGTTAGCATTTCTGAAGAAAACCATCCGATAATTTTGATTCATGGATACTTATCCGTTAGAGCACTGTGCAGAGAGAACAATATAAATTTGAAATGCTGCCTGGAGTATTTTAGTGTGGGGGGTTGCTTTATACTACAAAAATTAAACGGGACAAAGCCATTTAGATAATTATGTGTGTACAGTAAGAGATAAAAATGTGGACATTTTTGTGTGTGAATGGAACAATACTAGGTTTTACTAGTCATACACGCACATATAAACACACATGCATACGAGCACACACACACACACACACACACACACACACACACACACACACACACACACGTGCGCGCGCGCGCACGCACGCACACCATCATTGTCACTTAATCTAAGGGTAGATTACCCCTAAACGTTTACTTGTGATAACAATAAGTCTGGTAATTTATTACAACACCCCCCCCCCCCCAACTCAACGCTGCATTGCCGTGATAAAACATTTAAGCTCACATGAAAGCTTTTCTGAGTATCGATCTATCATAATGGCATAGTAGAACGAACTTAAGTTTTACTTGAACGCATATTTTGCTCTAAAATTAAATGCAGACAGGAGGATGGATACAATTTTTTTTTTAATCCTGTTTATTTGATCTTGTTGAAATTCATGCCTTACTCGACTCATAATTGATTGTTTGATTTGCATGAAGTTAGGGATTAATATTATAGTCCCCAGCAGGATTCCGGATGAGTGTAAATATTCTAGGAATGGATTAGAAACATTTTGACAGCTTTTGGGTTCCATCCTCGTCTTTCCAATGTAATATCTAGATTGGATCCAATCCCGTTATGGGTTTATATCATCAATTTTGCAACCAACTCTTCATCAAGCCAGCACGGTTTCCACGGATAAAAGCAACAATTTCACCCCTTATTTCGAATGTGAGCTTATTTCCAATCAGTTCGTTCGTTCATTCACTTGTGGAAACAAGTGGTTCAGCGGCGTCATTATGGGGACATGTGTTTGTTTTTACCCCTTAACACCCGTACATATCCTAATTCGAAAATGAATTGAACTGAATTTTAATCAGATGGGAAAGCTTTTGACTCGACCTCACGAGGGCGAACCAAAATTTAAATGTATTTTATATTGTTTGTTTGAATACTGCAAGATGTCTTTTTTCATAGCGGACTGGACGCCTGGGCATGCAATGAGCCTGGCAACGGCACTAACTACAAGTACGGCTATGGTGCAGTTGGCGTGGTTCGAATCCTCAGCGAGGCGCTGATGGAGTGAGTTTCCAAGTCTTACATCGTCCATTTGGGGACACAGTAGCTCAGTTGGTATTATTCTGAGCTATGATCTTGATAACCATATAATCCTTATCGGGACGTTCTTCAATTTTGGCTGTATGGGGGTATTTCAAGGTCCGCGGGTCACATGTTTGGGCTCTGTTAGGGAGATACATTATAGTGATTATAAAAGCGTTTCTCTAAGCTTTCGAATAAGCGACCCTC
>NW_004797377.1:760948-762832 GCF_000002075.1 Aplysia californica | reverse complement strand
CCCCTTTGGGAATGGCCTAAAGACATTTCAGTCAGTGGCACTGCCCCGGGGGGGTATTATAATAACAAAGGTTCACACGAACAAAATATCACAACAATAACCCCAGAAAATAATTAACTGTACCACAAATATGGCACTGACAAAACAAAAACAAAAAAGAAGACAGATTATTTAAAAGAATGTGTGTGTTCAGCATTTTACAAATTGTATCGGCCTTGAATGCAGGCAAAGCACAATGTTCTAGAGACGCTGACCTATATGCTTGATTTGGATTTTTAAAAACGACCTACTAAGCACAGATAGGTCGTTCGGAGTACAAAGTCAAGTAATTAAAGTGGAGACAAAAACATCTTAATGGCATGTCCACCTTTCTTTAAAATTCCCTCAAGCGCAATCCTCGCGTGTTTACCCACCGTTATAAAGGGGACAACTGAATTACTTATTCGGGGATGGATCGGAACTGGTCTTAGGCTGACTCCGAACAGATTATGTCGCAGTTTGACTCAATCTCCGGGAAGGGATTGAGCTAATTATTTACTCTTCTTGTAGACGTTTTCACTTGGGTTGTGTCCTGGGAGATCCGATTCTCATTTAGCTCCATATATCTAGAACTCTCCGCCAGAACATAACATTGATAAAAAGAAAGTAGCAAAATTTAAAATTCATATAAAAAGATACTGATATTTTAATACATGTAGTTTTTCCTTCTTCTGCATATCCCTCTTATGTTCTTAACTCATTCCAGTCGCACCCAAATCTGACTGAAAGCACCCCGTGCCGCACTATTTTGACCATATTTCCAATGACTGTAGGAACAAAATATCTTTCAAAACCCACAAAACCCATACATTTTTGTGATTGTGCTTATATCCCCTCTCAGAATATCAGGTTGATTTTTGTGTGAGACGATACAAACAAATATTACAGCTCATGAAATAACCCCTGTTGAGGGTTAAAAAAACTTCTTTTTTTTCTCAAAATATTGTTGAACAGGGTGCTCCCATGACTAAAAATCATGATAACTAATAATAAAAACTTGTTGGAAATAAGTCTTTCTGCTGCAATCTTCTTTTATCTTTCCATAAATAACATTCAGTGAACTCATGATGAGTATATGTTGACATAGTCCCCTCTCTCCATCAAGGTTGAAAAGTTTCCGAGACTTCACTCAAATCTTGGAGCAATTATCATGTCACTGAATGTTATTATTAGAAACATGTAAGAAAATTGTTTTCTGAGTAACAGTAACATACAAACACATGGTAAGAAACTAACATAATGCTTACTGGAACTTAGAACACAAAGATTACACCATCTTTGAACTCTTAGAGGGCAGCAATGACTGCCGCATTACTGTATGCCGCACGTCCGGATCGCTATCTTACTCTGCCACATACATGTATGCGGTACGACTGGAATGAGTTAATGTTATCGTCATCATCATCATCATCCTCATCATCATCATCATCATCATCATCATCATCATCATCATCATCATCATCATCATCATCATCATTTCCACTTTGTTACACTATCATGTAAACTTGAAACCTCTACATTCGAAATATTGACACTTTAGACTAAAAACTTCAATAATTGTGTTTTTGAATGTGCGTGTGAGTGTCTGTCTATGACATGTGTGAAGGGCCTATGTGTCTGTGTTTGTGTGTGTGTTTTCTGTGTCTGTGTGTATGATGCAAGCGTTAAGCACGCGCGTAAGAAATACTCGACATGCGGTTTTGGATGAAATGCAATGTTATCCATTTCGCATTATTGTGGTCCTGTAGGTGCGATTGTTTCATCTCAAACCTGGGAATAGTCAAGGAGAGATATGAATGACTTTCGATTTTTTCTAAAAATTAGTGAAAAGTTTCACAGAATGAA
>NW_004797377.1:750948-755948 GCF_000002075.1 Aplysia californica | reverse complement strand
CTAACTTCTTCATGAACAGTTCAACGACTTGCGAGTGTCTTAACATCAAAGAAGACACAGAAAAAAACTTAAAGAAAAAAAGCATCGATGAAATAAAAGAATTAGGACAAAAGAGAGGAAAACGGGGAATCGTCAGACAGTAATTAGAAGCCAATGTGATAGGAGATTCAAATAGAAAGTTGACCCCATTCCGTCGAGGTGACGATTAATGGGTGAAGTACACGGGGACTACTGTAACGACATCAATGGTCGGTCAAACGATATTATGACCTCCACTTTGCTACAATAATTACACAGCCCAGGGGACAACTGAAGAGTTTATTACGCCTGACTTAAGACTATTAGGAAGCTGTCAGAACTCCACGAAGCAACACGTCAGGCCCCACAGTCGACGTAAAGAGAGATGTGCCGGCGTGCTATAAGGCCTGGCGAACAAACGGATGTGTCGAAGTGTCGTTCCGAGTTGCGATGTCTTTTTTTCTTTACATGTTGATGCACGCTGCAACATTCCTACTTTATAAGGCAATTTCTCTAACAATAATATACTCTGAGACGTATGTAAAAAGTTTTTCGATACATTATATCACCAAAGGCACTGGAAATTGTTCAGCTATTAACATCTGCAGCCTTGCATGTTTACGTTCGTTACACATGGGCAGTATTCAGAAGTATAAAAACCATTACTTTTAAAGTTAAAATAATTATAAATCATTTGATGACTTCACAAAAGCACTTCTGGTGTAAGCACTATTTGCTGCATTGGTGACTTTTCCTAAATGTATCAGTGGGAACGACAACCCAAAAACTTTCACATTTTAAAAAAATGAGGCTTCACCACCAGGCCCTGCAACCTGTCTTCAAACATGCTGAGTGGTAAAGACCCTAAAAGCTATTCTGAGACACATTTAACTGCTCATTACAGAATTCCACGACATTTGATTTTGCTCAAATCCTATGAAAACCAGGGCATTTGGGAAAAGTGGGCACAAAAAGGGAAAGAAACTACTCTTCAAACTGAGTGGAGTGTACCTTCTTAACACGGAATTAATTATCCTATAGCCTCACCTTCAAAGGATAGAATACCCATCATTATAAAGAAAAGCCAGTTTAACGAGTCGGCTGAAATCTGATCAATTCTCAATTGTATACGTCTCTTGAATAATGTAATGTGCGACCTCATAATCAAAGTAAAACATTGAAACGTGGAACGTCTTGCATTTTCCCAGGGCCACGAGTGCGGAGAACAAACGAGAACAGCAAGCATTACCAACCAGGGCTACATTATAATAACATAGGACTCAAGTTCGTCAACTGACCTTCTTATATCGTCCGACTTTGACGATCTTGACTACAGCACCATCAGCTAAGTGAAATTCAAAGGAATGTTTATCTCTCTGAAAAACTGAATACAAACTCTTAATTTTTTTCACTATTTGTGTGTGTGTGTCGGGGGGTGTGTGTGTGTGTGTGTGTGTGGGGGGGGGGGGGGGTTAAAGGCGTCATCTGGGATTTACGATTATATCTATTATCCAATTTGCGTAGCGTCATTAAAACAAAACGTGTGACAAACACCAATCCTCTAATATTCAGAGAACAAAAAATCAATGTTATATAAGCTATCTCCATGGCATCTCAAATTATCTGAAAATGTTACTCCGTACTTGGGACAAACGTTTACTTTAAAACATTTTTGTCGTGTTTTTTACGAGGAGGGACGAGTACAACGCTGGTTCCACTCGTAAATTAATTATGATTTGATTTCTCTCACAAACCTATATATAAGGACAATAACTTGCTGAAAGCCCACTTCAATTTCCAACTGATAAAGTACAAGAAAGTGTTCGTGATTTTCCTGTCGACACGACAGGTCACTGAACTGACTTCGGGCCTTCATGCTGCGTTCCCCAATCTCGTTTTCTCTTCCACCGAGGTGAAAACTACAAATATGAATAATGACGGGCCAAACATGACTTTCTTCTCCTTTCACCAAACACGTCATTAGTGGGAACCCCAAGGTAATCATAATCGGCTCGGAACTTCCGGTCAAATTATAAGTCGAAGCTTTGTCCAGTCTTGGCGTAGCCCTAGGTGTGTCCTACTGAGTGCCCAAGAGGTTTACCTAATTGAAACAGCGTGAGTGTCGTATTCTTTGCCCACCTGGTGTTGCTAGAGACAGTGATGGCCATTTCCTCATTACAAGACCCTTGGCCGTCCCCTAGTTCCTTCCTCTCCTCTATGTTTTTTCTTTCTCTCCTCCTCTCTTTTCACTGCGGTAGTTTTCGGGTCAGTTATGTAGGGCGTCCACTTTGCACCAGTTTTTTTTTTATAGCAACCATTGTTCTTGTTCGTATCGATTTCCCCAATGGAACTGCGCCATGATTCTGGCTTTGGAAGTTAGGAATATTTAGACTATTTCTGTTCTTGTCTGTCAAATAAAAGAGAGAACCAGTGTGACAAGGTCTTAGGGCACATTCCAAAACATGTAAATATAAGATTGACGTGGTGGGAGATACGGTACAGAGATATCTAGCCAAATTGCCAATAGGTACATGAAAAAGATAGTAGATGTTTTCCCTTTGGATTATTAAACTACTGTTTTTAGACGAACCTTTTGTCTAGCCCAACTTTTGATTCACCGCTGTACCTACTTGGCTGCGTGGTTAACATATTCTTTTTGGCTGTGGAATGATAAATGACAGTGTCAACGACAACTCTTAGTGTAGCAAGTGGTGATAATTAATAGTACTACCGCCTTGTAATTTTCGTCATCCGAACTGGATTTGGCAATCTGTAAAATTGCTAATGTCTTTATCACTTAAAGGGAAGGGCATCAGAGCTAAGGATAGGCTGCATAAAACAGAAACCAATAGAAGTGGTAGTACTATATATAAATAAAATATTGTTAAAATGAACAGACAGCAAATGGGACTTTGTCTCCGAAATGCAACCATTGCCTTGATCGTTCAGTGCTCTACTATGTATTGTTTCAGAAAGACCGAATATCTGATATTGTAGTACTATGTTAGATTGTATCATTCGTGTTACAGCTTACAATCTTGGAATTACATTACTTTTCCTTTAACTGTGACCTTACAATTATCTTGCTTTACCTTTTTCATGGCCTTTACCGGAGAAGCGAACTTCTATTGTTGTAATGTCAAATTTGATGGAGCAAACTAAAAATGAAGATCAGAAAAGGATATTTAGGACAAGGAATATCTCTATAAAGCTGGTGATTCATACTTGTGATAGTCCGAAGGTAAGAGCTGGCTGAGATTTTAAAAAAGACAAGACAGATTAAGCTGTCTGTAACTCTGCGACCAGGAGGCATGAAATATTTGTTCGGAAATACTGGAATTTAAGAAGAGATCTGGTTTTTGTTTTCCCTTTGAAATGTAAAGTTTCATCTGACAGAGTGATGTCATTTCGAGGGCGGAAGACCTGGCCCTGTTTCAGAGCACTTGAAAGAGAGAACATTTCCTTAATGAGTGTGGGAAACTGGACTCCACCAAGATTCGAACCCATACTTTAATCTTATTGTCAGTATCCACAAAGACAATTACTGACTACAAAGCTTTTGGTTTACGACACATACACACTTGAACAATTCTGTTGCTGTTCTATCGTTTGTTGTTCTCAGTGCGTAAAAATGTACCGGCAGGGGGAGTAAATACGACTAATAGTCTATTCATATAACGCTATTCGTATATTATTATGTAAGTGTATACATAAATCCTCATTTAGAGCCGTGCAGGTTCCAGGTTCCGTTTTTCTTGTCATGCGATTGTGAACAAATAACAACCTAAAAGAGGCGAAATCAAATAAAAGTTCTGGATGATCTTCAGATATAACTTTCAGTTCTGTCGTGACTTCTGGCAGTGGAAAAAGATCGATTTACAGCTCCCATCATCCGTCCTTCCTACACTTTAAAACCCCGCCTATTGGAGATATCCTCTCTTGGAGAGCTAATGATCCCTTTCGAGTGAAGTTCTTCACGAAGGGATGCTTGAACTCTCGGTACCGTGCTCCAAGGTACTCAACGACAAGAGAAGACAGAATGCATGGGCACATCCTTATTGTATTCTAGTGACACAATGGTTTCTGTGCAGCTATATGAAATGATTAGTTCGGAAGATCCTTTAGTTTTTGATATTATTGATCTACCGAGAAACAATGACTCTAACAATTTGGAGATTCCAAATGGATACTCCAAAATAAGTGTTACTGCAGTATACGGTACACGTCATTTTTCAGCAAAATTACATGACAGTGAAGGGTGTCCAGTGCATACGTCCATATGGGCAAATGCTTTTACTTGAAATGCTTTTATTTGTTTGTAAATTATTGAACAGCAGGGCTCAATTGCGCTCGGCTAAAAATATTTGAAATATTTAATCAGAGGAATGAGCCCAGAAGAAGAAAAAAAGACCCTCTTACGGATATTAGAGAACAAAAAAGAATGACCCTGATCTTATTCTAACAATGTTCCCAACAATTCATTTTACTTTGGCATTGTGCATTCAGAGCTTGAATCCCATTACCTCTCGTGTTTTAATTGCTATATCAATTCTCGAGCTCTGCCAATATCGAAACGGGAGGACAAGGATCTTGACAATAGCTTAAGCGCTTGTGTTTCATGCCCCAGGGAGACCCTTAAAACACAACCAACTAGAAATGCATAGCCCAGGAAATTCGGGTAAATAACCCATTCACATTATATTATTTCTTTAAGAGTGCTTTTCAACGGATGTATTTCCATGAACGTTCACATAATAAAATGTTTGAATGATAAAGGTGAACGTGTTAACTCTCATTTCAGAAATAAAAAATGTTTAAAATTGAACTTATTGTAAGAGGCAAATTTATTTATCTTAGAAACGTATACAAAGAAAAACGGGTAAACAGATATAAAGCTGTTCGAAAAGACCAAGCAACCAACTTGCAGATAGATAGATAGATAGATAGATAGATAGATAGATAGATAGATAGATAGATAGATA
>NW_004797377.1:748900-749956 GCF_000002075.1 Aplysia californica | reverse complement strand
CTCTCTCTCTCTCTCTCTCTCTCTCTCTCTCTCTCTCTCTCTCTCTCTCTCTCTCTCTCTGTTTTCCTTTCTATCTGCTCTTACAGCTTATTTTGCCAACAGCGAGTCACTGACAAAAGACAGACTGCATTATTTCAGTCCCTTAAAATAACTGCCTTCTTTTTAATCTTTCTCTGCCGGATCTTCCTGTCACGGGTAAGGTACACTATTTGCTAGAAAGCATCGCATGCTCTTAGTCCTGCCTGGTATAAATCCAATCTTAAAGGATTGTTTTGTCAGTAAACTAACTCGGTTAAGTGTGGAAATTAGAAAAGAAACGCGATGAAAGGAAAGCCGCTTTGTTGTCAAGCGTAACGAATAGAATCAAACTAATAAGAAGTAGTATTCAATGCATCTTTGTTTGCTAAGTTCAGTCTGACTCCATCGGCATATTACGCGCAGAAGAGAATGAGAAATGACTCTGTTGGTTGACTGGCTACTGGCTACCCCTATTTCAGAAAAAGCAGTTCAGTGAAAAATATTGTTCCTATACTGAGCGAGTGTTTTATGAGTGTGTGCGTATGTGTGTATATGTGTGTATGTATGTACTATGTATGCCTGTGTGTGTAAATGTGTCTGTGTGTGGGTGTGTGTGGGTGTGTGTGGGTGTGTATGTGTGGGTGTGTGTGTGCGTGTTTGCCTTTTGAATAGATCAAATGATAACATTAGAATGTCTTCAATAGCACCTTTAGTTGTCTCTTGATAAGAACAAATAAATAAATAAATGAAACTCAGTACTTAAGAATAAAATTTGTTTAAGTACCCGCTTGTGTTCTAATATTTAGGCAAATATGAAAAGACTCTTTTTGTATACGTGAGATAAAATATTTTTACGCGAGTGTAAAAGATTCCATGGTAATGTACTCTTTTAATCATGTCTTTTGAAAAAGGATCGTGTTGTTTCCGAAGTCAAAAACGTCCTACTAGGCCACAATAATAGGTCTGTGTAAAGACGGCGATATTGGTGCCCCCCACCCCAAAAAATAAATAAATAAATAGATTTAAAAAATAAATAAA
>NW_004797377.1:746280-748788 GCF_000002075.1 Aplysia californica | reverse complement strand
AAATAAATAAATAAATAAATAAATAAATAAATAAATAAATAAATAAATAAATAAATAAATAAATAAATAAATAAAAGAAGGAAGGAAGGAAGGAATAAGTGAATAAGTGAATTAATAAATAAATAAATAAATAAATAAATAAATAAATAAATAAATAAATAAATAAATAAATAAATGACACATTAGGTCTGAAACGGAATATTCCATGAAAAATAACCATTGCAATTTGAACCCCTCGCTTGGGATAGAAAGACAAGAAATGTTATAAAAGATATTTGTACATTTGCCTCAGTTTCAAAATTAAAAAACAACAACACATAAATAAAGGTCTCTTTCTTGTGCTACTTTACCTGGGCCACCCATGAAACAGGACATAGCTTAGTAAGTGAGGTCTTGAGAAAGGAAAAAAGGGGGTGGGGGTGGGGGGCTTGCCCATGTTTATAAGTCTACAGGTCAAAGTTTGGAAAGTATCTCTTAGCATTGTTCTGAATGGAGGGCGTGTCGTTCTAAAAACGTTTTCGTCCACTAGCTTTAGTCAGACAAGAACATTTTGCAATGAAAGTCATTAATTTTTTTGTAGCATTGGCTATTTTATATCACCACCACTAGTCGTAAAAGTAGTTTGAGAGCCCATGCTGCTAAAATTAAACTCTTCGCCATAAATCAAATCGCAATGTTGATACCGCAAAAACTATCCACACAATCAGAATATGGATATAAATATACCTGTGGCTATTGCATTGAGACAGACAACATTAACAAATAGAAACCACGAAAATACTGAAAATGAATTACGAGGAAATAAATTGCCGGTATTGTAGACACGAGAAGACGGGTTGGTGAGGGGGGGGGGCGTAATTTCATATCCTCCCCCCCCCCCTTTTTTTGGTGCCCGCAATAGGTTGAAGAGCAAAATATTCCTCCCGGTTTTTTGGCAAAGATCAAAGTGTAGCATTAAGTTTACTCCCGTCGTGTCGGCCTTGTGCTGAGTACGAAGCCGGGACAGATACTACCGACGCTGATTAGGCTTTAATTAATTAGCCTCAATCATATCTAGTGGATGGCAACGTCCTCTTAAACAAATGAAGATATTATATTCCGTCACTTTTTTCCCAAATGGCACCCTATCCCCACCCTGCGACTGGGGGCGCGTTTTGTACAGGTACTGGCCGATTTGTCTTGTGCAAAGTCGCTGTCAGACTTGCTTAAGCCAGAGTCAGCGATACTAAATCTCATGAAAGGAAAAAGAACGCCGAGCAGATCCAGAAAGACTGCAGAAAATAATATAATTATAGTATAGTCAACATGACGTTGTCCGCGAGAGTCTGCGATACTTCGCTAGCTGAGCGCTGTCTTATCACACTAGCTCCAATTTCCGATTTTTGAAAGTTTTTGTCATTGCTGTCAACGCAATTGAAACATCTTCCCACAGAGCCTAAATTTGATACGTTTAACACCCGTGTGCTGTAGAATTTCAGTTGCATTTTGTACTTGCGCCCAGGGGCGAAGGCTGACTTGTTTGACAGGGTAATCAAAGTGAAATGGGACCAGATATGGCCTGTAGATATCACACAAAAATCTTACTCGAGGCGGCGACTCTGAGTTGTGAATGAAAACAAATCCGGAATTCATATTGTATGTTCAACCGCCAAAATAATCGGGAAAGTATCTTATTAAATATCAGTTCCCACTAAAATTAAACTTAACTTTAGATGTGAATACATAAACACAAAGCAAAGAAGCAGAGATGTCAGTACTAGATCTATATGTTATAGATCTACCAGTGAGTCTAACTCTTTGGTAGAACATGACAATTATAATTTTTTAAATTTCATTTTTGGCTGTTTTGTTAGCCTTTCGCGGCCAGGAGCTGGTGTCATAATCGAGGTCACGATCTGATTATAGGACGGTAAAAAGTCGAGGAAAAAAAACAAGCACAAGCAGCAGTCAAGAGATTATTAAGAGTTAGTTCCCCTCACATTTGTGAGGTAGACTCGACCAGTGTTAGTTAGCTTACTTAATCAGGGCTGGTGATTGATTTTAACTGTGGCCCCAAAGGGGTGAACAGGGTATATGTGGCAATGAAACAGCTTTGACTGCCATGCACATGTTCCCTTCAACTCTATTCCAGCCTCACTTTATTTGCTGATTACGAACGTCTTTTGACATTAAATTTAAGAGGTTTACGTTTAAGGATGAATTTGACAACGACAATGTTTCAAAATTAGAAAGGGAAGCAGTGATTATTTGATTATATAGACGCTTCGCCCCTGCTATCTATCTATCTATCTATCTATCTATCTATCTATCTATCTATCTATCTATCTATCTGTTTCTCGGTCTGTCTATCTGTCTGTATGTCTGCCCTCCTCTCTAATCCGCCGTATCGTCATCCAACTGAAGTTTATCTGAACATAGTAATACCATCTTAATAACCATGGACGGCTACTTCGAACACTATTTCTGCTACGTGTGCTACTTGTGTCACTGATAAAAAGAAACGGAGTG
>NW_004797377.1:742034-745474 GCF_000002075.1 Aplysia californica | reverse complement strand
CCTCTTCTTCTTCTTCTTCTTCTTCTTCTTCTTCTTCTTCTTCTTCTTCTTCTTCTTCTTCTTCTTCTTCTTCTTCTTCTTCTTCTTCCCCTTGTTTAAAAAACGTGGTACATGCGATCTTTTTTAGAGACGTGCATCTGGAGAATTATGTAGCATCTATAAATCAGGCCACGCATCACACATACCTCCGACATGCTTGTATTCTCCGCACGTCCTGAAAGAAATGTGTCAAGGCTTGCAAATGAACTGGATCTCATCACACAAGGACCATGGTTCCCATGGTATTGCTTTTGTCATACAAATGAATTCCCTGTCCTTAAAAAGGTGAAAATGTCGCTTTGCTGTCGCTCACCACCATGGACTTTCCTGATTTCTTGCTCCAGTAAGTCTCAGAGAGCAGTGAGACATCCAACAGTTATATTAAATTTACATATCATCTAGAAAGATGGCAGCTCCAGCGAGATTCATCCTGGGATTCAAGCAATTGTGGCTGTCGATGTGTGGGCCTATAAAAACCCTTCAACTGTCATCCATGGCAGAAGAAAGGAACGGGTAGCAGCGATGTTGAGCTCAGGTCACACCCATGAGGGTTCAACGCCATAACCAGGACGTTAAAGAATTGTACACAAATTTAAAAATAAGTATTGAAGGAGTGATAGCATAGGGAAACTCGTTGTCTGAGAGTTCTATAGCGAACAACTGCGAGGGTATATACTTTTCAACAAACAGGTCGTTTCTCTGTGTGTTTAAAAACTTCTAATCAATGGTACTAACACTGTACATTCACAGAATCCTTAAATATTTTAGCCAGTTGTTTTTTTTAAATAGCCCGTGATCTCTATGTTCACAATGATGTATCTCTTGTCTCTTTCTCTCTTTCATACACAAATCTCAAAAGGGACTTTTTTCTGCCTCAAATTTATTCCCACCCCTCATAATATGTCAGTTTGACTACTACGTGTATTGAGTTTCACTGCTGACTATCTCTACCGGAAGTTTTCTTCTTCTTTTTAAATACAACAAATGTACTCTTCCTTTTCAAAGGCTTACCTACCACTTTCAAAGAACACGCGTTCGATTTCTATGTTCCATGGGTCCCGGATTTATGTCCGACAGGCATCTTCGAGTGTATCTTTGGGCGGATGGAGTTATATAACGCTTACATTGCAAACAGACTTTATCTGATAAACCTATGGCTATAGGCTTAACCTCCCTATCAATGCTACTGGGTTATCTATGAGGCAGAGCAACACTTGTATCACTGTGGTTTGCTGTTCAGATGAAAAAAACAACTCGTGATGGTTCCACTCATTAAATCTCCGTATTTTCCAAAACTCCCTCATCGTAGTACATGTGGCATAGGGATGTTGGAACTGCATTTGTACTCTACTCATTTCTCTATTAGTACTGCCGTAAAGCATCATTTTATTGGCAGACCATATCCCTGTCACAACCCAAGCATCACATCAAATTGTGTAGCACTGTAAGAGCAGCCATTCGAAAGTGATAAGCGGAAGTTCACCCTTGTCTAGGAAGGCATAAAGCAGCCGCGCAATGGATCAAACATCGACTGCATGACCTCCAAGTCAAGGCTCATGTTTGAAATCGTGTGGGACCCCTGATTATTCTGAATTCAAGAGCTCTGTCGATCAAACCGCAGTGATCACACAGCTCACAGATAACAGCCGAAGAGCACTGATTGTGATTCCTCGACTGTTGGTGTCTTCTTTGCAGGCTTGTACCCAGTTCTATTTTTGAAGCGAGTACCAGAATCAAATAAGGGGAAACTGATTGTGCGAGCCTTATCCATTCTTTTCACAGCCCCAGAGCATGGGTCGTTGGAGAACGTATAGATTGTTCATTGTCACTGTGTGACTCAGTCCTATTAGAGTGTGAAGGATTACTTCTTAACAAGCGCTTTATGATATTACTTTGATCGATCATGCTATCCTTTTCGTCGTGGTGACGAGCTTGTAATCTGTACTGAATTGATACTGTTACAAAGGACACTGACCCTACATACCTATATTAAATTTACGTTTGAATGTAATGTTGAAACTTTAACCTCCTGCCATCTTTAAAACAATGACCGGTATCATTTGAAAGTCACACTATGACCGTACGAGAGGTCTGACTGTCTATTCCAGCTTAAGCTTAAGTATACGGTGAAAGTTAATTTTTACACTCGCCCCTCCCCCCTCCTCCCTTTCCCCGTGAATTATTAAAAGTGTCTCACTTGATACGTTTATGATTAAAATAGAAAGTATCTTGACGACAGCTCACAACTAGAATGTTTTCAAAGGTGCTGGTGTGGGAAATACGACTTTTGCAACACTCTAAGGCTATTTTAGAGGCGAACCACCGAGTTTAACGTCATCACAATTACGAGTCCGGCAGTCTAATAACTAGACTACCGATAGCACCCTGGTCTGGGAGTATCTGTCACCATTTTACTGTCGAAGGATCCATGAGGGAAAATAACATGACAACATGGTGTTATTAGTGAGTTACATCATGTGTTTAATTTACCTGTTGGTATGTTCCGGACGAGGGTGGGGTAGAGGATGTGCCGTAAGAAACCACTTTCTGTGATTTCACGCCCAGAACGAAAATAACGAGATTGTACACGCACAAGGATGCATTCCCACATAAGATTTAATTACACCCCCCCCCCCTTTTTAATTTTCATATGACTAAGATGACATGGTTTTCTCCTGAGTCAGCTAGGAGTAATTCTTCTAGGAATCCGTATCCATGAATCTAAGTAAAAACAAAAAGACTTCGAGACTAAGCACATCGCTCTTTCGTGAGTGAGTCTTTGGATTAAGTCTCCTCATCTCTACATTGGAATCAATATTCACGAAACGACATAGAGGCAGAATCAATTGCCATGATATGTAATGCTGATGGAATAATGCCGTTTCGGCAGCGTCTCAGGGTTATTTTGTTGTTTAAAAGCATTATCAAAGCTTTTGTTGTTACTGTCTGTTTTGCCTGCCTTACTGCTCAGTTTGTAAGCCATCTCTTGTGTTTGAGTACCTGCATAGCCTCGAGGGGAAAGCAGGGGATAGGAATCAATGTCAGTCTACCATTACCTTATTAGAAATGAACCTTCAACAAAAGAAAAGCAGAGCAAAAATTGTTCCTAGAGTAATGAACATAACAGAAAGACTACACACGTTTCTTTAATCGATTTTGGATTAATTCAGGTGATTGTTGTTGTTGTTGTTTTTTATTCTTGGCGACTAGAGTGAGATTCACAATGTATGCAACCTTAATGGCAATCGTGAACAGCACATCGGAAATGTACAACATGGGCTTCGAGGGTTAGTGACTGGAGTGATAAATTCTGAAGGTGTACAAAGAAAAAAAAAGTTGATTCTAACACCTGTCCTCAATCCACTTTTTCTTCCTTGTTCAAATAAGCAGAACGTCAGTGA
>NW_004797377.1:723901-734897 GCF_000002075.1 Aplysia californica | reverse complement strand
CCCCCCTGCTTTATCCCCTTTCAAAAAATATTTTTCTTTCAACCTTGTCCCACCGCCTACGTGCATATTAAATACATACAAAATCTCCACACCACTCAATACACACGAGAAAATACTTCACTTTCCCTACATCCCATCCGTCTCAACATCAGCCCTATTCCTTTCTATCGTGCCTTATTTCCCTCCCCTTATATCTCTTCTCTTTGTCCACCGTGCCCGCCCTCCCCAATCTCCCGACCTATATTTATTATAATAAATAATAAATGGCATTTGTATAGCGCCAATTCCCGCTGAACAGCAAGCTTATGTGTGCTTTACAATCTGTATTATTATATTATTACCCCAGCAGACCTGAAAACATTCTGAAACAATCTCAATGTCCTGGGATGCATATTTTGTGTTAACGAATTGATCTATCGATCTATCTATCTATCTATCTATCCTTGGGCACTGAAAATTTTGATTTCTAGTGCTTTTAATCAACTAGTTTCAGTAAAATCCCGACTGAACTGAATATTAAAATGGGTATTAAAAGAGTGGGTCAAAAATGTAATCGATAAAAATTGCCCAAAGAGCGGGAAAATATTGGTTTCTTCGATCTTATTATTTTGACAGGCACCCAATTTTCCCACGATGCCACACACAACTCACACATCTATATTTATATCAGAATAATATAAACTCCCAATCCACGAGAAGAGTAATGCTTTTTTCTCTCATTTTTTTTTTCAGATTCCCCTTTTAATAATCTAATGTATTTACACTTAGTGATTAGGTGCTGAGCATAGCTTTTTTCTAAACTTGACGAGATTTCTAAGTCATGTACAGCTGGGTATATTGGATTGAAGTATGATAGGAATTTTATATTTACTCGTTTGACTTCGTCTGGGCGTAACTGGGCTACAGCGTTCCCGTGCTCAAACTGAGAAATTTTGTGCGTTTGTGAAGTTTATAGGGGCTGTAAATTTGTAAATCGACTGCTTAGTGTAGGGCTCCGCCATACGCCATTTTGAAAAGTGACGCATGACGACACAGAGCAGTCAAAATGCACGTGAAAGTTGACATCTAGCTCAGATGTCTCAAATAGACGAAGAGGGTAATTCTTAAGCTTGGACGCTTTTAGTGCTTTCTAATGTTCCTCACCTCTTGACTCGAACTTGTCCAAGATGACTGTGTAATTGATAGACCTGTCTCTCAAATAGGTATCAAAGTTTTCTATTCACAACCACAACATACCTATTAGATTTGAAATCAGCAACACCAAATGAGTGAGTGGTTAGAGGGCACCTCAGGTAGGTCCTGCTGCTTTGCTTTCCCTCTTTTTTATCTGCTTGTCGTACTTTTTCTCAAGCACTAAATGACTTTTATTGTGTCCATGTACTTCTCTTTACTCAAACAAACAAACACCAAAATTTAATGACCCCTTGACGTCTCTTTTTCCTGTTTTCTTTTTCGGAAATAGTAATGCTATAATTCAGATCTGAAGCATATTGATTTACCTTTGATTTTCAGGTTTGATTTGAACGAGAGTATAAGGAGATTGGACCCCCCCCCCCCAAAAAAAAAAAAAAACAGTTTGAAATTTGTGGTATTTTGGGAGATGACTAGACTAGACGAGTAGTCTCCCGTCTGCGGAGGATTAATTAAGTTTGTTATTGAATGTGGAGGTAGACTCCAGTGACATGTCGTTTCTAAAGGGGTTTGGCTGTGGGGACATGGGAGGTGAGAGGTTTCGGCTGGAGTGTGTGTGTGTGTGTGTGTGTGTGTGTGTGTGTGTGTGTGTGTGTGTGTGTGTGTGTGTGTGTGTTTGTGTATGTGCGTGTATGTGTGTGTGCATAAATGTGTCTGTATGAATGTATGTGCGAGCGTGTGTGTGTATGTGTGTGTATGTTTGTTTGTGTGTGTGTGTGTGTATGTGTGTGTGTGTGTGTGTGTGTGTGTGTGTGTGTGTGTGTGTGTGTGCAAAAGGGGGGGGGGTGGGGAAGAATTATAGGAACGTATTTAAAAAATAGGGCTGTATTCGATTCATATAAATCGTAACTATTTAGGTAGATTCTATTTATTATATAGATGAAAGTGTGAATGTAATTGTTATTGCCGGTTTCTTGGCTCCACAATAAACTTAGTGGGCTCTCCTGAAATAAAGGAGAATTGAAAGAAAGAATAATTTTGTTTCGTACGGGTAACAATCTTTTCTTCAATACAGGGAGATTATTTATTTAGGAACCCGTAGCCTCCACGCCCGATAAAGAAAACGTGAAAACACTGACACTTTAATGATAATATACATTCTAGCATCCCCAGCTAGATATTCCACCCGGGGTTGAATGTAGTACAGTCCCGCATGATATTGTCGTAACAAACTGCTTTTGCCAGCAGTTTCATTTCAACGTATACTTAGTTTTGACCTTGACCATTTGAATATCAAGAATATCAAGTTCCGGGCATGATTGTTTAAAAACAACTTGAATAATGTCTACTGACAATAAACCCAAACCTTTACATATTATGCACGTTCAATTCCAAATATTTATGTCGCGTTATAGCATGTGCTTCCGATTTAAAGTTCATGATCGATAAGATCATGATAGGCAAACGTGAGCAGTGAAATCTCTACATGAAACCAAATGAATAAAGAAAAGTTCCGTTCGGGATTCGAAGCAGAGTCATCAAAACTAGAGTTCAACATGTTACCATTTGAACTAATGGTATTTTTGTTTGCAGGTTACAAAGGCCGAACAAAGGGGGGGGGGCAACATATCTGTTCTCTAGACAGCCTGCCCTTTTAATGTTTTTTTAAGAGTTGCGCAATTCGTAATCTCCGTTCTGCGTCTGACCCTGCTCGGAGAAGGACGATAATGTCCCAAGACACAAAAAAAACGTAATTAAACGAACCCATCAAAATAACTGGACTAGGGGTCATTGTTTTCCCCTGATCGGGGATTTATTGCTTCCATCAAAGATAGATTATCTTATTTACAACGTACCAAAGGGTGATAAGGGCCTCAACCTGGAAGCTTTGAGAAATGATGTGGAGTGGGAAGACTGAACTGTGAAAACACGAATGGAGTGCGAAGATTTCAAAGCACCCATAAAAGCACATTATTGTCCATTGATAAATGTATGCGATTGTCATTTTCGCCGTTTTACATTCAAGTCTAGACTGGGCCTTAAACAATGGTATTTGTTATAAGGACGTTAAGAAAACAGAAAAACCGGCATCTGTAGTGTAATAGTTAGCTTCTTCCTCTTTGCACACCAACAAATTGAGTTGGACTACCCCCTGTTGTATTTTATCTCGTGTCTACGTCTGTCTGCTCGGATGTAGTATCCTTGTCATCCTATATTGGCCCTGGCAGGAGAGGTCGAAGCATTTCCCTCCGAAATGATGGAAATTGTGTCGATAGGGGTGTTTTACATTTACAGTTACTCATACAAAATAGAAATCGAAGGGGGAGGGGGGTCGGAGTAGCAGAATATAAATAACATTATCAGCAAAAGAATGATGGCGAATGAGAAAACCCACTCTTGCAAGCGAAACAGTTAAAGCTATCAAAAACAAAACTCAGACTCCGGGGGTTCTTGAAAAAAGACAAAAGAGTCTTACCTAACGGAAGATCAGTCTGCAATGATAACAGCTAGCTAGAGTGAGGCCGCTCTTTCTACACCAGTGAATTCATTCTAATACAATGGAAATTGCAAGGCTAACTAGACTAATCCAGTTTGTACTGACAGACGAATTCTTCACACCCAACGCTCATCCTATTGGTAGGGTTATGGAAATCTTTGAGCCTATTGATAATCAAATCAGAATTCATGAGATCGCTCTCTAGCTAACACCCTTTGATTTCAGAAGGCTGAGTGTTCAGCTCCCTGGTCTCAGAAAAACGTCCACCAAAGTGGTAACGAATGTTCAGGATAGAAATTGATGTGAAAAGGCTCTTGTACAGGGAAACGCGTTTCGTGTTTCTTATTGTTAACCCTTTTCCCCTTCCTATCTATCTATTTATCTATATCTATCTATCTATCTATCTAATCTAGCTAGCCAGCTAGCTAGCTATGTGCCTATTTTTTCTGATTAGCTTGCTTTCGCTACTGGATATACATCTGTCTTGCTTATTTTTTCGATGCGTTTTAGGTGGAACCATTTCAACAGACATTTCCCCATTCTCACTACAAAATTTTCTCCCCTTTTCTCTTTTGGTTTTTGTCGTTTTCCTCAATTTTTAAAAATCTATAAATTTTTTGTTTTGATTTGAGGGGAGGGATGGTGTTTTGGTTGGTTTGTTGGGGGTTAGGGGTTGTTTTTTTGTTGTTTTTTTAGGGTGGTTGACACGATTGTTTATTTGCTAGTTTGTTTGTATATGTGTTTGTTTCTTTGTTTGCTCTTGTGGATATTAAACGGTGAGGCAAATATTAGTATTCTTTATATGACTTTCGATTCCAATATCGATTGCACTTTTTCAATGAGGAGTATTTAAATTTGGAGAGGAGGGAAAATAATTGTCCTTTTATTAATAGGGATTCATGGTTTTTATGTATTGTTCTCATTTGAAGAGTGCAATAACTTTACATAATGATTTTTGGAAACAAATCAAATTGGATTTGATATGTCAGAATCAGCCAAACAATGATTTCGACCAATTTCATGAATTTTAGAAGGGTCAGCATGACTTCTAATTTCAATATGAGTTCAGCATGTTTAATGATTTCATTTTAAATTTGTTTGAAAATCTCATCTCAAATGCAAATTGTAAATTTGCATTTCAAAATTAAAGTTTTCTTGTCTCTCCAAAAAGGTAGATTCCGTGCGAGGATTCTAAATTAGAAATATATCGATACTCAGTTCGGCTCAAATATTTCCCATAAGTGATTTTCATAATGTGGCAAGAACACCTTGATCTTATCGCTAAACAAAACTCAATTGTAGTGTTGTATCGACGGTGTCAAATTTCAGATCATAATTGGGCTCGTTGCACGTGAGCTTGCTAATCTCACAGAATCTATTGTTGATGAAAAAAGAAACGGAAGGCGCAGAGACACACACACATTACATAAATAGAATTGATGATTACAATAACTTCATTTATGTAGCGAATATCTATGCACAACTGCGGGCTTAATGCTCTTTTCATCCATTGTTACCTCAGGAGAGCTTTGAACACATAGAAACATTCTCGACTATATTTTAGCAAGCATACAGTGCAAGTGGTCGATTAAGTACCCAATCACTAGCAAAGTGACAAGACCTTTCGCTGTATGGAGCCGGGTACCTTTTTTCACCTGGGGTGAAGCAAGGATTAAAAGTATTGAGCCTTTCCCAGAGACACAACATCGGGCTCCAAGCTGGGTTCAATTCTATGACCCTTTGGTTACGAGCCCGACAGCCTAACCACTAGACCACAAACGTCATGCTTCACTTTTGCGTCCCCTCAAGTAAGGGCCCACCGTTAGATCAGAGTATCCATACTGGAGAACGATACAGTTACCTCTGGTTCAAATCTTATAAGGGAGATTCTTAGGAAAGTTCAGTACGAGGTTTGCACACGATCTAAAAATGACGTTAAATCAAAGTTTATGTCTCTGAAACAACGATACTGTTTTTGAAAACTGGTATCAAGCTAGCTGATACCACTTCATTGTCTTGAATTAAAAGAGGGATTTTCATGCTATCTCATAAACCACAACTTCACAGGTGAAAACAGTTACAACAATGGGAATGCTACTCCAAACAGCATGATGTTAACAGCAAACTTTCTCTCATGTAAACTGACATGGCGTATTTCATTCATGTATGTAACATTTGTTGTTTTTAATGCTACTAAAGTTTTTTTAAAAGAAAAAGATTAAAGAAAACTAAGAAACTTATTGTATTGTCTTCGTGAAATTAAGGTGTCTCTAACAAATGTGAGGGAAAAAAAACAACTTTAAGCTCATCCGGTATGACAAACCCCCTGCTCAATGTTTTCTTTCAATCTTTTAGCTTTAGAGAGTATATTATTAATCTAGAATGCTTCCTAAAGCTTAACAATGCACAAGCGGGGATTGGGGGGGAGGGGGGGGAGCAGACAGAGCTAGAGAGGTGAGTCATAGGGTGATAAAAAGGTGTGCACAGACCGCTCAATGGTTTTGCATACTAGGGGAAATGTTCATGTCAACAAATTTGACAAGTGTTTCCCTCATTCAGCTTGAGTTGATGGGTCTTTCAGATTTCACATTGTCAATATTCACGTCAATACAACGAAACATACTATCTCCTTGGTATGTACTATGAAAAATAAGTTCTTCATTTTTATTCTCATTTTGCTTTCTATTTTGTGTTTATTTACTTTTTTATTCTTTTCAAAATGGAAACGTTTTGCCTTCCATACCAGAGAAAAAAAACAAGATAAGCTAAAGAGTGAAATCGCCAAAATAATAGGCTTCTTGAGGAGACATTTTGTACCTGGTCGTGAGTGGGTGTTTTGGGAAAAGGGGGGGGGGGAGGTGGAGATGGCGAGTGGTCAGTATAAGAAGGTTGTCAAATATTACATGTCGATTACACGAGATTTTGGGGGACAGGAAAACTAAAATCCGTCCTGAAGGTCCTGAGTGAGATGCGTTAACATTTTGTGAAAACTAAAGATGCTGCATAACGGTGACCAGTGTTTGTGATAGTCTATTTGAATGTATTAAGGTTTGCACTGTATTGGACAATATTGTATATTATATAACACTCACACACACACACACACACACACACACACACACACACACACACACACACACTTACACTTTTACACACACATTCACACATACATTCATACTCAAATTCAGTCACTCAGTCACTCTCACTCTCACTAACACTCACACACATACACACACACGCGCACGCATGCACACACACACACACACACACACACACAAACACACACACACACACACACACACACACACACATACACACACACACACACACACAACGTCACTGACATTTTAAAAGGGTTAACAGTTTTTCAAACTTTTCTTTCTGTCAGTGCTCCAACTCAGAACGTCGCTAATTGGGCCATTGGCTGTTTCATAAAGAAAATAAATATTATTATTGTCAACTTAGATTAGATTGACCACCAAAGTCCTTGATTCAAAACTCAGTGACGATCCGATGGGTCAACTTAAGGGGATAATCAGTTTAACAATTTCTATACAGCGCATGCCTACTTTGTTTGTCCAGACTCATCCCATACGCCGAAGAATGTGTGTCCATTCAATACTCAGGGAACTTAATGCTTTAGAGACATGTTAATTTTTTCCCATAATTCTGCGTAGGCAGACGGTCCTATTATCACGTTTTGTATTTTCACTCGAAATTCAAAAGCGAAGCTATCTGCTCTGGTGCTTGCTTGTTTGTTTGTTTTTTAAATCTCGGTTCTGGTAAATAACTATTCCTCTTGTCTCTCAAATAACTTTCATTCTGTTCTTTGGTTTGCCACTGTCGGTGAACGCAAAGGCTTCATGTCTTTCTTTTAAAAACTGACATTCAAGTTTTTGAATGACTTTTCGGAGTTACAAGTTGTACGAAATGTTAGATCTAACTGAAGCTATTAACAACACTGATATAGCTCCTAATTGCTTGTACGTAATAAGAATAAGAAAACGCGTGTTGAAATCGACAATTTGCTCTTCGTTGTTTTAAATCCAGATTTTGTTTCAGGTGTTGGAATTGCAAGTTGTCTATCTCCAGCAGCATCGCCAATATTTTCTTACTCTAGCCAAAAGTGTATGGGTTTTTTAAAAAGCTTTTCAAAACTCCTGGGCTTACATATTATTTCTATTCTCATGCACGGTCTCAGTTGTTGCGTTGAAGTCCTCATTTTAAAAAAAATCCTTTACCCATTTATATGAGATTGACGCCATCTGATTAGTAGGAAAAAAGTGCGTATGATAATGTCCAATATCTTATTACGTGCATATTTAGTTTTACAGGTTACTGTTACAGATAGAGATTCACGGTTTATAGATGAAAGTCATTTAGCAATGATGATTTTAGAAAATTTGTAATAGTGGTGGCGATGAGTGATGATGTGGAATTGCGTTTAAGTAATGTTAGCATTAGTCCTATCTTCCTCTGCTCCAATGTGTCACGAGGGACGTAGGCACCCTCTATCCTGTTCCCTACTAGAACCATCTTTAATTTCATCGTGAAGGTCCGAAGGTCCTCTCAGTTAGGTGAACAATTTCCTCCCTTGTTTAGGAGTAGTCGTAGCTACTATCGTGCGCATCCTGGCCCTCCAGAAATATGTGTTTGCCTAGAGGGTACTATTTCATCAAAAAGAGGAAGTTTACATGACTAAAAAGATGTCGAAAACTGTACAAAGATCATGAGACAAAAACTTAAAATGTGTACATCTTTGGATGGAGATTAATCGACCCTATAATACAGAGTAGATGTCAAAATTATTAGTTAGAGGTTTTCCTATGAAAAGAAGAGACCGGCGACCAAAGGTCTTCGAAGAGTTACAGTGATAGACGAGAGCCTAACTGTAGAGAAATTCTTAGTTTTCTATCAATAAGTGCTGTCGACAAAAATGTCACCAAAATTTGACAATAGAGAACCACGTAACAATGTGTGTGGGGGAAATGCGTCAGGAACACTGACGTCAGAATGAGAAGACCAGGGTTAACAATATCTGTAAGACTGGGAGCACAGACGTGACACACAACCTAGGGCTAGAATTAGAGTAAAACCCTTAGAGGAGGAGGACAAAAGGATGCCTTAAACAAACATGGAAATTTGGCCATTGTTACATCTCTGCACTGCATGCATCTCCTGGCACATAGCTAAGGCCTATGGAAATTTTGAAAAAGAAAGGATTGAAGACTGTTGAGGCCATAAGCCCGTCTATTCAAAGACCAAAAAAAATCATGACAATTTCCTCACAGCATGCAATAACACCTGGATGACTCATCGCTTGAGAAAACCGCGTATAAAGAGCGTTTTGCTGTTGTTGTTGTTGTTGTTGTTGTTATTGTTGTTGTTGCTGTTGTTGTTGTTGTTGTTGTGTTGTTGTAGTTGTTGTAAGTAAAAGGTTTTTAAAGGCCTTAAAAGAAAAAAAAGAATCTCTCTAATGCATACAAAATCTGAATGACGGCTGACAACCTAATAAATACTCAGGGGTCATTCCTTGTTTGGGAAAGCGGCACTCTCTTGTGCAAGAACAGGTCGCTCGGAACAGAAGGGGCGTTTGACAGGCCTAACACTACATCCCAGCAAACCCATTACCCGCCTCTGACTCCCAAAGCTCAGGGCATCATCAGTTCTTTATAGCACTGTAACAAAATTCCTGCGAGTAGTGTAAGAAATACAACAAAGCCCTGTAGTATTTCCTTGTTGTGTCTGCATGTATGTGTGTGTGCGTGTGCGTGTGCGTGTGCGTGTATGTGTGTGTGTGTGTGTACGTGTGAGTGTGCGTGTACGTGTGAGTGTGCGTGTGCGTGTGCGTGTACGTGTGTGTGTGTGTGTGTGTGTGTGTGTGTGTGTGTGTGTGTGTGTGTGTGTTTGTGTTTGTGTGTGTGTGTGTGTGTGAGAGAGAGAGAGTATGGGTGTATACGCGTCTTACGATGTCATGTTCCTTTCTTGCGAGGCAGTGTAATGGAAGCTTTTTCCAGCTCATCCTGACAAAGGTCATACAAGTGCACAGGGGAATCTGACGCGCATTGCCACGCAGTGTTACAAGATGTAAAGCCATCGACTGTCAGAGTGAAAAAAAGCAAATATTATGTTGAAATGTATCTTTAAAGGGGCTGATGAAACCTTTAACAAGTGTGTTTATCTTCCTAGATCTTGGAACTATAATTCTTAAGATGTAAGCCACACGGCAGTACGGTAAACTGTGTCTGTGAATTTAAAAATCTTGAAATTTTGAATCGATTCTAACCCCACACAATACATTCGTCTAGTCTATTACGTGTACGATGTATGTTAAGAGAGACGTCCCTCTCGTGTTTTAGCAATGCAAATCATCTCTGGTGTACTGTAAGACTACTTTTAATAATTGCACTTTATCAGTATAGTGAGGGTTCGGGGGTGCGAGCGTCTGCTCGGTCCGACGTTGTGTCCTTGGGAAAGGCGCTTTACACGAAATCCCGTTTGGCTCAGTCCTTTCAGAAATGGACGCTAAACTCGGAGGTCCCGCCTCTTAAATAACCTAATAGTGTTGATAGGGGCGTTACACCTATACCATTTCATCATTTTTTTTTTTCAGGATGGCGAGAAGTGGATGCCAAGAAGAAAATTTCCATCAATAGTACTTATTAGATGTGTTTCGTAATTATCTGACCTGTTTTGGGATCATTATTTATGTATAATTTTGTCTGGTCTTAAAATCATGAAAGGTGTGACCTCTTCTTTAAGGTACCTTTGCGCTGCCTGTCTGCATGTCTCTCGAGTGCATGCCCACAGGGAGTGCTGGAGTGCAAGAACTGAACAGTTCCCCAAGATGCCCCGTGGTATGATAAATGCGACGGATTCTATATCTGGGCCCTTATTCTTATTCCTTTGTCTGTATACCACATACAGATGGGCAAAAGTCGAGCAGTAACATTATCTACATTATAATTTCAAATAACGAAAAATGGCCAAGAGAAACGTCCGTCTCTAAGGGCTTCAAACCAAAGGAACATCATTAGAGTAATGTGGCTTTTTGCATTCTTCAAAAGAAACTTCGATTTCAGTGACATTCTGAATACATTTCCCTGAGGAAGTGGTTGCACAGGGGTCGGAATGATACTTATGTCGCAAGTGCGTGTTCATCTGACAACTAATCATATACGGCAAAGGGAAAAAGAACGGTGAAAAGGGGGAAGGGTAAAGATGTAAAGTAAGCCATTGAATGCTAAAAACAAAACAACCATTCAGTGCAACAATTGCCATGAGATCAAAACTGGAATGAATCGATGCAAAGTATGGGTACAGGAGAGGATTGAGAGAGAGAGGGGGGAGAGAGAGAGAGAGAGAGAG
>NW_004797377.1:714706-722652 GCF_000002075.1 Aplysia californica | reverse complement strand
CTGGTGTGGTTTGCTCCTTCTTTCCTCTTAAACATCTATCGTCCCCCCTCTCTCTCTCTCTCTCTCTCTCTCTCTCTCTCTCTCTCTTTCTCTCTCTCACTCGCTCTCTCTGTCTCACTCACACTCTTTCTCTCTCCCTCTCTTACTTTGTCCCTGCCTCCTTCTGTCTCTCTACTCACAAGCCAGCTAAAGGAAAAAGTGGTTGGAAATTTCCAACTTAGCGCTGATTGCCAAAGCCTTCTATTAGAAGTTTTAGAGGCAGAGATGATTTCCTTCTCACACTGATTCTGACTGTCGACCTGATGGAAGAGACCCTTCACTTCTTGCCTTTTTAGAGTGCCAGAGGGTGGGGTGGCTGGGTGGGGGTGGCTGGTTAACACACTGCAAAAGGTTTCACAACTAACCAAAACGAAAAGTTATCCCGTCCAACAAGAGATCCTATAATATTTGCTGCTTCCCATAAGGGAGACTGAAGTAATTCGCTCCTAAAAGACGGTGTGTTTATCCTCTTCTGAGCAATAAAGCTGTCCTGTAGGGGAAAAAATATATGAGATGAATCACTAGCGTGGACTCAGATGACAAGAGATTCTGAAGAAGATGGGAAAGGAGGGTATTCTGACGAATAGCATCAAAGACGGAGAGCCTTGAAGACAGATAGGGAAGACAGGATGGGGTGAAATAGAAGTAAATCAGTTTTATTTGCCTGGCTAAGATTATTACGATATTTGGTGCGTGTGCTTATACTGTTATATTGACGATACCAGCAATTTGTGAACTTTTCCACATTCAGTATTTTGAGTCAACAGATTGCCTAGGTATTTTAGCAGAAACGGTCAGTAGTGGATTTTCAAGGCTTTGTACAAAACACGCAATAGATAATAATAACATTCAACGTTTCTTTTAGAATTAGCTTTAAAACAGAAATGTTATAGTAATGCTTGGGATCGAATGACACAATGATGATACGTAATACACATGTTTGCTGTTTTTGTCGTTGGTGTAGTTGCCGAATTCATGATATTGTTGGTGTTGCTGTTGCTGTTGTTTTTTGGTGATAGTGAGATGCGTAGCTGCTAAAGGCTTTGATCTAGTTTTATCGGTTTGGATGTTCAAGTTGATGTTGTTGTTGTTGTAACTGTTACTATTGTTGTTGTTACTGGGTCTGCTGCTGATTTAAAAGCAGATTGCATTTTGGGTTATAGATAAACACGATGACTAAAAGGTCGTATCAGACAGGAGCATAATGTGACAATCGGATCGGCAGGCAGCATAATAGGGAAGTTTGATTTACCTCAGTTATCTCATAACGACCTGCCATTTAGGTTCTGAAAAGGGGAACTACACAATGGAAATACTATGCAAATTTGTGTCAAGCGAAGCAGCAGCAGACAGATGATAAAGAAACCGGGGCGAAGGCTGGTACATTAAAGAAAGAGGGTAAAAATAGAATCTAAAAAGGAAGGTAGAAAGAACGAAATATAATAATATGTGTCTCTGAGAAAAAGAGAGAAACAAAAACATATGAGAGACAACGAATGAGAAGAGAGGGAGAAATTGGTGCGGAAGGTGGGATGAAAACAGCGAAAAAGGCAAAGAGGTGGAGAGTTAGAGGAGAGAATGACAGAGAGAGAGAGAGACAAACACACACACAAAGATAGAGAAAGAAAGTTAGAGGAGAGAATGACAGAGAGAGAGAGAGAGAGACAAACACACACACAAAATTGAGAAAGAAAGAGAGACAAAGAGAGAAACAGAGAGATATATAAATAGAGAAACCGAAGAGAAAGCGAGAGAGAGAGAGAGAAAGAGAGAAAGAGAGAAAGAGAGAGGGAGAGAGAAAGAGAGAAAGAGAGAGGGAGGAGAGAGAGAGGGGGGGGAGAGAAAGATGAGAGTGAGAGAGAGAGACAGACTGACAGACAGAAGAAAAAGCAAGAGAGAGAGAGAGAAATGAGAGCGTGGACAGAATGTAAGTCTGCCCCAATTTAATGCCCTGGAAGAAACACAATCAAAGCAGGAATGCTAGACACGGGTTAAATTTTTGATGAGAGATGAAAGCTGACAAGACCAAAACACGCACGTGTGAGCATATGCATAACACCCGCACATACACGCGCGCGTGTGCTACAGCTAGCCTCTCCATTAACTCAAAAGTACCGCATAATCATTAAGAACAGGATAAATATGCACTGGCATACTCACACAACCACACTCACAAATGCACTCACAAAGTTTAGAGATAAACATTTGGGTTTATAAACACGCAAACATGCCCGTATGTAAACACTGTGAAAGGCATAACGATGCTTCTGCTCAAATATTAATGAGCGGCAGTCATTAAAACAGTGTTAAGTCAGGAACATACGAAGAGAGATTCGAGCAAACAACTTTTCTACAAATCAAAGAAAGTCAAATTGTCAATTGGTTTGGGAATAATCTAACCATAATGCCCCAGAGACAACTAGCGGCAAGAGCTTACAACACCCAAGAATCCGGCTTCATTCAAGAGACCTGGTTAGGTGGGGATGAAAAGATCCTGGAACAACATATCTATCACACACGCTACACACCTAGCACAGGACCGAAACCTACACCTCCCCTCGACATCCTAAGTATACCAGAGGAAAGAAAAAGAAAAAGTAAAAAGTAAAGAATGTCATCCTTTTCTGTTGGCGCCTTACAACAAATTCTGATACTCTTCGCACCCTTTTGCTGACATTGCAAAATCTGTCTTGGAGCGTCAGGCAGGTCTTCTCTGTATGTCCCCTAGATTGGTATAGATATATTGACACTAATGAGATATCATTATTGAGTTGCTGTGAAGCCACGTGATCCTTTGATATACAGTGATACAAGACTATAAATCATCCGCTTGATTTCAACACAACGAGAATTGGGTATGTTTTTTTGTGTTTTATCGTCGTGATAGTGAGTCTCCCAAAATATAAATCAACAATGACATCTGATTACTAAGCATAATCTCGTGGTAGGGATCAAAACGTCCTCCACAGGAGAAGCGAGAAAACAAAAATGATAATTGTGAGAAAAGCAGGGTGTCTCCAGCTTAACAAAGATGCATCGCAGAGAGATAGAGAGAGAGAGAGAGAGAGAGAGAGAGAGAGAGAGAGAGAGAGGGGGGGAGAGAGAGAGAGAGAGAGAGAGAGACGTCGTTAATGATCAAACCAAGTGTTAATATATTATGGAACGTCGACAGGAGGGAAGAGAGCAAACTGACAAACGAGTCTCATGAATCCAGCATAAATAAGAAATATAAAAATTATAAGAATAAAGCATAATTTCATCCCGCAGATCGCACGTTGTTCTATTTGTGTTTTGTTTAGTTTTCTTTTCTTTTGTTGGTTTTGTTGCTGTTGTTATTGTTGTTGTTGTTGTTGTTAATTATGTGTAGGTACATATTTCAAGGTCAGCAAATGATGCCAACAACAGAAAGCTGGAGAAGAGCAGGTGATGTTACACAATATGATGTTTACACTTGGGAAGTGACCCACGTAAATTTGTTCGACTTCCTCACCACCGTCTGGTGCCCACACCCTGGGGAACAACGTTTTCCGCTTGTTAAACTGCAATTTAGAGCTGTCGTTTTCCCCGCGGGACTGAACTTGAGGCTGGGGAAATGATTTCTAAAGGAAATGGGAGGATGGTTTGAGAAGAGGGCGTTTTTTCGTAGTTAAAAAAATGGATACTGAAAAAAACGTTTTTTTAAAACAAGGAAGAGGGCTGGGTGAATAAGACGATTGGAACAAGAGTCCCGTAAGAAAATAGAGTATTGAGTTACCGCAGAGAAAGAGAAAACACGCAGAAGAGAAAGGGGTGCGGAGCTAGTGGACACAGAGGAAAAGACTAGAGACAGTAGAAAATTAGAACAAATGTGTTTGAAATTTGTTCCGACCGATGGCTCTGTATTTCTGCTTCCGCGGGAGCCAATAAATTCTTTTCTTACAATTTAGGTGACCTTTTACAGTAATTGAGGTCCTAGTCCAAGGTTTTAAATCGAATCGATAAAGGAAAACAGGTTGGGTCTTTTTTTTCAAAATTGAATTGAATTGTTAATTATATACTTTTCAATGAACTCATTAAAATTATAGCGACTACTTCAGATGTTTCCATGTGCAGTAAAGGCTTAGTTGAATAGGACTGGAAATGAATAGTGCAAAACTATGCCACATTGGCTGTATTGAGGGTAACAAGCAATACCAATCTGCAGTTCTCTGAGTCATAAAATTTCAGAGGTTTACTTGATCATTACAGTCGTATTTTAAATGTTGCAAAAACGAATGTGCTGTGGTAGAGGTGAGCGTGGAAGGAGAAACATACATTATGCATAATATATGACATAGGAGAAAGAATAGAGGAAACTGTCGTCACAAGAGAAAATATCAGTAGAAGAGAAACGAACTACAGAAGATAAAGAGAAGAGAAAAGAGGAGAAAATTGTAAGTCCTATTAGGAACCGGAGGATAAAAAAAGGATAATGTGATCCATTGCCCGACTGGAAGGCTTGAAGCCAAATCGTCATTATTTTCCTGACCCACTGCTGGCCAAAAACAACATCGACAGCCGCACTGCACCAGTCTCCATTTCCAATGGGAACAAACATTTTAGGAGCTTTAAACTACAATTTGGGGAACACGGTTTTTCTTTCTTCCTAACTAGCCTTTCTGACAAGAGTTTCTCTCAGGTCGTGACTCCATCGTATCGAATCAGAGACCCCTGGGATCCTGGCCTCTGGCGATGTAAATGGGAAGAGAATCGCGCTCCGATTCAACTGGTTCCGGAATGAACGAATGTGTAATGAAATAATTTTTGCCGATCCGCTGTAAGGACGAGGGCCGGAAACACTTTGGCGGCCATGTTATTGTTTCATGAGATTCTTCCACAGAGGTGCCGAAGCAAAACGTTGAGAGAAAGATGAATAGATGGGTTTTCTAGTTTGCACCAATTTACGTGTGGATTTAAGCTCGTCAGATGACGTCTAGAGCTTGAAAGTTCGTGGCCACTTGTCAACAGATTCGCGCGCATGAAAATTTAGTTGTCTTGTCTGTGTGTAAAAGTGAGAATGTAAGGAATAGCAGCTCGTTTTCGTCCCATTAGCACTTACGCATTCGTTCGAGTTGATGGAGGGGTGTTGTGTACACAAAACGAGGACGAGAGAACGACATGTTGAAAGTCGTTTGCAATCATTCTCGCTTAGAGAAAGAATCAGCCACGCACACACGCGCGTGCACCCGCGAATATAAACACACAAACATACTCACAAACACATATAAACAGACCAAAAGTAGCCCATACGGAAGTAGTACCAACTTAAATTCGCATGAAGAGTCCTTTGGGCTTCTCAGCTCCGTGTAGACTAACCATTCGTCTAATGTTGTCGAATTAGTAGCCCCGCTGCATCCTTCAACACAGTAGCATAATATTCCCGAGAGACGTGATCTCCCCACGCTGGCCTTGCTGCTATTTGCTCCTCCAAAAGAATGGTTGGGTTTTTTCTTAGTTTTTTGTTTTTTGTTTTTCAATCCATTCAGTGACACACTTTCTAATACAGTAGCACTTTGCAACGCTTCCGTGAAAAGAGCCCTGTGTTTCTTTTGAGTAGTTAACAGTTATCAGTTCTCTCTCTCTCTCTCTCTCTCTCTCTCTCTCTCTCTCTCTCTCTCTCTCCTTTTTTTCTTCCTCTCTCTTTCTTTCTCTCTCTCTCCTTCTCTTCCCCCCGTCTCTCCCTCCCCCTTCTCTCTTTCACTCTTTTTTTCATACATTTACACACAGCTGTATGCTCCCTCTTGTTTCCAGAATTAAAATCAGAACGTTCAACTACTTTTCGTATAGATAGCTATAGTACTGGCCGTTTCAAAAGACTATTGAACGATGCACATTACTTAATAGTAATAATAGGCTGATACATGTACACAAAAACGTATTTTGATCCTATATTCAAGAGTCACTATGTAGTGGGGCTAACCGGAAGAGACATTAGTTTACTTTTCTAAATCTTACCATAAAGTGGACCCTGAAGGCAGCTAAATCACCAGTGTGTTTCCACTTAAAGAATGATTGATGGTCCAGAAAAGGTAAAATTCCACCTGACAGGTCAATAGTTCGTTGCATAGACATGGTTTTCAATAGTGGTTGATTAAATGGCGCTTTTTAAAGTCCACACTCAACTGTCGAATAATTGAAACTTTGTCTTTCGCGCAAAACGGAATGTTTTATGGGTATTTTCTTGTGACGGAGGATTCATTGAAGACTTGATCTAACTTCTTAAAATTGCTTGATATTTTATGTGTCTAATATTATCCATTTTATTCAACGCACAATGTGCTATAGTAGATTATAGACCTAGATCTAGATCTAGTCTTAAATGTGCGAAATGTTGTGACTGTATTTCCGTAGGTTTCTGTTTTATTGTTGACTTTTTGGCAGACAGGGTTTTGGAACACTTAGTAGATAGATAGATAGATAGATAGATAGATAGATAGATAGATAGATAGATAGATAGATAGATAGATAGATAGATAGATAGATAGATAAAATGATGGATGGATAGAATGATGGATGGATGGATGGACAGGCTGTTCATCTAAGGAAGATATGGGTAAAATGTAAAAATCCGGAGGGTCCGTCTCTTGAATAACTAGATCTATACAGCTTTTATATAGGGGTATCATTGGTATCATATAAACCGTATTCCTATAATTATTACTTTATTCTCCTAATCTGATAATAAAAAAGATTGCGCCTCTATCAGCCTGCAGTCGAAGAGTGTTGAAAGTGTTCTTTATATTGCCTTATTCCTAGAAACAAAGACGTCTAGCCATTCTTTCGTGGACCCTAGTGCCCAAGAGCGCGGCGTTGAAAACGTAGACATCATCTTAATCGACATGGCGTCGACTTTTATTTTATACAGGCTCATATTTATATGACGTAATGTCTTAGGTTTTCGCCGTCAAATGCTGAATTTGATTCCCGCTTGAAGAAGCTTTGTTTTAATTGTTTCATTTTTTTGTTATTGTTGGGGGGGGTTTGGCGGGGGAGGGTTTGTTGCTGGTTTTGGGTTGCTGTTGTTTTTTAAGTTTTTGAATACTGGTGCTATTTATTTAGTTTACAGTTAGATACTGCCATCGTTAGAAGACTGATGCTCATAACGGGCCAGATAGTCTGGTTGGTTGCAGGGTCATCTGTCTACTGGCTCGTTGGGCAGCTGCTTTTCGATGGCGTCAGTCAGCTGTTAAAATATTCTTGGCCCAGAATTTTGTGGGTTGTGTAGTTGTTTTCTTTTGGTGTTCTTTTTTTTAAAAAAATAAACTGGAATTTCTTAATCTGTGGTATCGGCTGCTTGTACTCTTGGGACATTTTACCAAAATTCAAATTCTAGATGTTGAGAAAAGCAAGAAAAATCGTTAATTTTGTGCAATTGCTAAAAGAAAGAAAACAAATTATTTTGCTCTTTCCAGTAAAAATGTTGCGTTCTGGGCTTAGCACATTTTAATAACTTGTCGACTATCAGTGGGTTCATTTGTAGGTTGATAAACTGTATTGCCTCATCAAAGGTTCAAACCACCAATATGTCCATTGGAACTTTCAAGACACGGGATGGCCAAGCTAACAGAAATCCACTGGCAATGAACAAGCTTCCCCCCCCCTCCCCCAGGGTAGTTCTGAGCGGTGTGCCTAAATGATACCCGCAGGTCACACTGAATCGACCGATGTTCACAGATTAGCCTGGCCCAAATGCTCACTCACTCGGTGCCTATTGTCAGTGCCGTAGAGGTTTTTGTCAACGTCTGGTGGCCTCAGTCCCTGGAGCCATAATGATGTAATACGACCTTGTCATCTGTTTCATATTATGTCCTCTCTCTGTCTCTCACACTCTCTCTCTTTCTCTCTCTCTCTCTCTCTCTCTCTCTCTCTCTCTCTCTCTCTCTCTCTCT
>NW_004797377.1:707651-712953 GCF_000002075.1 Aplysia californica | reverse complement strand
ACACACACACACACACACATACACACACACATACACACACACATACACACACGCACACTCTCTCTCTTTCTCTCTCTCTTTCGCTCTCTTTCTCCCTGTCTCTCCTACTTTCATATTTTCTCTCATAGACTATGTTTTATTCACTATGTTCTTCTTGGCTTCGTAAAATGGAAGGGCATAATTCAACGACCCTGGCTTAAGTCCCCACTACGTGTTTTTTAGCTCGGGATCATAAGCATAGTTCACATCTACTTGACTTGCACTTTTTCTATATGGGATAATTGTCTTCAGTCAGTGACTTCGGGAAATCGTCCTGTTGCGATAAGTATCCACGTTGGAGGTACTGTCTTACAGAAAATAACTTAAGTGAGTTGAAAGAGACGCCATTCACATATCAAACAATTTTGACACCACCAAGTATTGTTTCACGAGGTATCGGCACATGCAAAATACTTTGGAGGAAACCACGGCAAACTGGGACTTGCAATGGTAGAGAAATTTCTGAGAAATTACTTTTGATTTTCTTAAAGATAGTACGCTTGAGAATAAGGTGCGCTTGAGAATAAGGTGCTCTCCCTTATATGCTTGAAAATAAGGTGTTCTCAATAAACGCTTGAGAATAAGGTGCTCTCTCTCTTAGAATGCGACAATCATCGTCCAAATATATCAGATACCGTCACCAGCATTGCGGAAAACGTTGTTCCGTGTTTCAAATAGAAGTTTTTTCTTTGCTCAGACCGCTTTTATACGAGATCAGCCAACGCAAAAAAAAGTGCGCGTAATAATAAATAGTTAATAATGGTTGTCTTACAATCTGAACTGTAAGGAAGTGTGGCGTCAACCATCCAGTAATGTTCCTGTCCGCTATATCTAGACTGCTCCATATCTCGAACCTGTCCTGAAATCGTGTTCTTGACACGCGTAGTCAAAGATTTTTTTTCAAAACAAAGACATACATGTATTATTATATCAGAGTCCTTTCTTTCTCATTTAAAAAGTACTCATTTTAACACTGGTCGTTACCTCTTAAATACTAAACCTTCATTCGAATGATGTGTATTGCTCCCATAAGAGAGACAGGCATAAGTTTTTTTACTATACAGATGAATGTATATTATGGTTTCCAATTATCATCAAACAAAAGAAATGGTTATACTATCCAGCATATAATGGAACGCGCGCTACCGAAGGGGCACAATCTGGCGTGTCGCATCAGCCATCTGAAACGAGAAAGTGGGGGAATACAGGGGAAATAAATTCCAGTCACATCAAGAGTGGAATTACCGAGCTCTCCATTTTGAAAGGTTGCATCCCCGAGGCTCAAGATGAGCTCACCTCTGTGAGACATAAAAGCCAGCTCATTAGAGCATTCTAGAAATGCTGTGAGGTGTTAACTTAAGTTCAACCTCAGTAAAGCTCACACGTGCAGTAAATCAAGATGACGGAACTTTCTCTTTTTTTTTTAAATATTATCGGGCTGTCGCTTGGATGCTTTCGCTGATGTTTTTGCAAGAGTACATACAGAAACTCGTGGTGGTATGCAGAATCTGAATATTGTTTCAAGAAAACCTGTCACAGAACATATCTTCAGGTTTTGTGGACTACTGGCTACAGAGTGGCTGAGAGAGTTAAAATGAAAAAACATCATGTCTTTATCGTTTGTTTCGTTACGTTTTGTTGTTTTACTCGAGTTAGGGGATTGTTTCCTTTTTTGTTTTTTTTGTTTTAAAATACATGTATGTCGTTTTCTTACTGTTCACTGTTAGTTCATTTTCTCTTCTGCTAATGTGTTATCTTTTTTGTTTTTGTTTCAGTGTATTCGGAGTTATCCGTAAAATTGTGTGAATTCACTAAGAAAAAGAAATTAAATGTATTATTCATGAGCAAGTGTTATACTCCAAGACGAATATTATTAGTACTTAACTTTGTCTTGCTGCATGGCACAGACGTTTAAATGTGGACAACTAAAATAAAAGAAACGTACGGTAATACTGCATGCCCCTGACTCTATCTAAGACTACACCTGGTCTTAATTTTGGCTCATATGACTTGTATCCCTACCAATTGCAATTTTTTTTTGTAATAAACTTTAAAAATCCTAGTTTCTTATCCTTAAGCACATGTCCAAACAATTAAAATATGAAAAAGGTACAATAAAGGCAAACATCGAAAAAAAATCTTGCATAAATCAAAAAGACAGCAAAAGAGCACAAAAAAATGAAAAAAGAAAAAGAAATAAAAAAGAAAAGAAACGAAAAAACAACAAACAATAGCAAGACGAAACCTTAAAAAATTCAAATACTCAAAGTGTCAAAGGCATTACCGGTACATATGGGAACATGCATATTCGACAATATTATTGCTTACTAAGCGCACGCTGAACCCTGCCATGCCTAAAATTAAGGGTCAGGGCACATAAAATAGACACCTACTCATTGTTGTGGTGTCAGAGAGATCCGCCCCTGGAGGAGCAGACTATAAACTGCTAAACACGAATGTCCAAAGATTGTATACTACAAGACGGCTTATTCCTTTTTTAAGATACATGTGCCTGCAATACCTGGACTCAGAGGTTCGCGTGTCATGACCCTCCATTCTTCACAGACGTGAAATACCGTTGCACACTCTGCTATATCCAGGGCAATCCATGTTTTTATGCTGTCCATCCACGTTACTCTTTGTCGTCTTCTCCTGGCTCTCCTACCCCACATCCTTCCTTCAACCATCTATTTTGCAATGGTCTCGTGTTATTTGAAGTGGCCAAAGTATTTTATTATTCTCTGCGTTATTTTGTTAAGTAATGTTTTCTTGTGTGGAGAATCTGACATTGTTCGTTTTTTCCCCCCGGCTAATTATGGCCGTTCTGCGGTAGCACCATATCCCAACCGCAGCTCTTTTGTTTTCATCTTTCTTTGTCGTTCTTTTGAGAAAGACTACTTGAAAGAGTCGTCAGAGGTGGAGAAAGGGCCTCTCGTGGCCTAGAGCTTAAAGTATTAGCCTCTCATTCAGAGGTCCCAGGTTCGAATCCGGGTAGCTACCGAAAACTTTTATTCTCTAAAATTGTCTCTTTTCACCTCCTTTCCTGCTCTCTACCAATGTTCTGTTTTCTGCTTTCGTCTCCTCTTTCTGCCCCCACCCCTTCACCTTCTTTGCCCCTTCCTCTGGGCTCCTGACTCTTTTTGCAGCCTTTCTACTTCTACTCCTTGGCTCCTTCTTGCTGCTGTCTTTCAGCCGCACCCCTGATCTCCTGGTAGGAAAGATCTACACATAGTCCTCTCGGACAAGGGCAAAAAAATCTCGAAGGGCCCGAGTGCAAGTTGCGCACTTAAAGATCCCTCGGTGGTCTAAATCGATAAGAGTAGGCTTCGGCCGCCACCCGGGCAAAATTCAAAATTTCCTACCAACTGAAAAAAGTTTAATGTGTCCGGCGCGCTCAGTTGCGAGCGCCGTAAAACGCTTACAAAAAAATAGGTGGAGACAGCTGGTGCAACGTTCAGCAATGGAGCGCCCCCTCGACCCCGAGAAGGGTTAATTGAGGGACTCGTGACTTAAAAGCGTCATCAGTAACGCCGATATCGACATTTGTGATATATTGCGAAAAGAAGATTTCTAGTTCATATACAGAGTAGTAGCTAACAATGTTAATAAAAGAATCTCTGTGTATTTGAGGATTGTAATAAAATACGTTCGCCAGATACGATAACTGCAATATCATTAAGCTTGGGTTACTAAGTGCGCATTTACTGCCAGGGAGCAAGCCATCCTGTTGCATAAAATCAGTCTGGGGGTCAAGAGGAAAAGCCAGGTCGATATCGATACGGAGCTCTCGATACGAAGCACTTTGGTATTACATTGTATTGGACAGATCATTTGACACATTTCTGATACATGGAAGAAAGTGCTCGATACCGAATCGATATCAAATTAGTAATTTCATCAAAGATCGCACATCTTTGGTTTCAACAAAGATAGTAAATAACAAGATGGGCCACTCAGCCAAAAAAGTGTCCGCAGGAAGTATGCTCTTTGCTTCAGATGGCGCTGCAGTCTGTTTTGAAGCTCTCTTTCGTTTTTCCAGAAGAAGAATAGGAATAGCACCTCCTTGCGTGCGCAGATCATCAACAGTTCGGGTTCGTTCAGTGTGGAGTTTTAGTTTTTTTTTAATTTTAATGGCCTCTCGCCTTTCATTCTAAAGTCAAATTAAACAAAGAAAACCATCACCCTTTCCTCCGGAAGAGGTTTTTTGTCAGCGTAACCATTTTAAAAATGCGTTCTTCCGAAATTTATCCCAAAACTTGCTAGTTTCACTTTGATTTTTTAAAACTCAAGTAGGGTAACTCTGTTCGCAAAGAGTGCGCTTTTGTGAAGAGGGCGCCACCAAATTTTGAGGACACTTTTTTTAATTGGCTCAAAGAGAGAAGTGGCCCATCTTGTTATGTACTATCATTGGTTTCAACCTCTAGAAATGGCTGGTAATCGATTCCACCGGTGAACTCCCTTGAGAGTAAACCACGATCCATTAACACACTATTCGCCCATCGCCCTTGGACACGAGGACGACTGGCCCGGCCATCACCCAAGAATTTCGGACCGAAAATCGCTACCCTGGATAAATTTATGAAGACATCCCAGACTTGATTCCCGTGCGGGTAGAGCGTGCGTGACCTGGGGCCAGTCCCCCTGGCACTGGCAGCGCGGGGCGTTTGTCTTAGATCGCAAGTACGTGGATTTGACACGTCGTTACTCAAACATTTGCTCGTTAGTCACTGTGAAATACCCTTTTTGGTGTCTTGTTAATGTCCAGATAGGACGTTGATGTGATTTTCAACTTTTCAAACAGGTTTTTGTTAAATAGTTTCATTGCGAGGCGTTTTTGTCTTAGTCCCCTACAGGAAAAATATGCACTTTTGATAGTTTTAAGGCTAGCAATAATAATTATTATTTAGGCGCAAAGATATATTTTAAGGAGGGAAATGGGAGACAACTGGGACAATTCAATGACGCCATAATAGAAAAGTTGGAGATTCTGTCGTTCCATGTAACCATATAAAGAATAGTCCAAATCGAGATTCCTTTTAAAGCAAACCAATGAATTCGATTATTAGTCATGGATAGAGACTGTACATTTCCTATTAGATTAGAAGTATTTTTGTTCCCAATTAAAAGTAGTGTTTACTTGGGAAATACACTTTGCAAAACGGCAGAACAAATGATATAGGAGACGCAATTATGAGAAATTCCTTGAAAAGTTTGAAAGGTAAAAGAAAAACAACCTTCCTGATAACTATCGGACTTCTGAATC
>NW_004797377.1:705483-706586 GCF_000002075.1 Aplysia californica | reverse complement strand
TTCTTTACTTGATCGGTCCGCCCCCCCCTCCCCACCCAACCCCCTGGCGAGACGAAGCGAGTCAGACGCACCAACGGCAATAACCGAATCTCATTCAATTCTGGTCCGGTCCGCAATTCTGCCAGTGATTATTCTGTCCTGCGGATGCCTCGCCAGCCTGCTCTACGGTCGTGAGTCGCAGTTCAATCACTCTGCACCGAACCGCTTTCCTATGGACGGCGCGTCACGCTTGAGAGTGTACACAAATTAATTTACTCCAGGAGGAGTACCCAGACTGACTTAAACATGTTGTCATACGGACTGTCCCATGCATGTGCTCTTTTTTTAAGGTCGGTTTTGAAAAACGACAATCTATTCTTATCTCCTATAGCACATGAGTATGAAATCTTGTGAGTTTCTTAAACCATTGACTAAGTTCATTAGGCCTACGTGTCAATCTTTTACATTATTAAAACTTAATTTAGTATGAAATTCCAAACAAACTTAATAAAGTTACAGTAAAAAGTGTATTTTGCTCCAAATTAAGCAGTAATCACTTAGAGCAAAATCTGTTTCCCTGACTGGGGGCATTGTTTGTTGAAAAAGAAACACTTTTGATTATTACCATGCAGATATACTCACGGCTACAGCAAAACTATGTTATGTTACTTTTCGTAACCAAGCTAAGATTGGGGAAAAACTAAATACTGCGTGCTGACGTGGAAGAGGATAACGCAAGACTGTTAAAACAGCTGAGACAAAAAGACACTGATCCAACTTTGGAGCAAACAGTCGGAGCAAACTAATCTTTAAATTAAAAGAGAGAAGAGACGTAGTATAACTTTGGGAAGGGTGGATTAAAAAAGAAGCAGAACAGAAAGGGGGGAAAATAACGCGGGTGCTTACATTGGTCAATTTGTGACTATATAATAATATGTGTGTGCTTGTGTATCTTTGTATGCATTTTTGTATGCCAGTGTGTGTGTGGTTATGTGTGTGTATGTGTGTATGTACATGTGTGTGTGTGTGTATGTGTGTGTGTGTGTGTGTGTGTGTGTGTGTTTGTAAAAGAGAGAGAGAGAAGTGGGGGGTATGGAGGGAGAGAGAGAAAGAGAGAGAGGGAG
>NW_004797377.1:699203-703655 GCF_000002075.1 Aplysia californica | reverse complement strand
TACTACTACTACTACTACTACTACTACTACTACTACTACTATTACTACTATTATTATCATTATTATTATTATTATCATCATTATTATGAAAGAGGGCCAGCTAGATGGCGTTGAGATGGAAGAAACATAGTGTAACTAAAATTCCAATTAAGTGTACTGTCACACCATCGACAGAATGTAGATCAATTTGGAGGCAGTCTAATTCTTTGCTTCGACCCTGATTGCCAGGACAAAGCCGTGTTGAATGGGATACAACAGACAGAGGTGCCTCAAAATGAAACCTCCCCACTCTGGAATCAAACTCAGGTTTTCTGCTTGCAACCGGAGCAAAGGGCCTAACAGCTACACAGCAGACGCTGGTGAAGGCATTATTTTACATTAGAATCATCAACACAGATTGTTTATTGCCGTAAATTATTGCTGGGTTGGCGGGTGCTCTGGTGTGGTTTGCTCCTTCTTTCCTATCAAACATCTATTGTCCTGATCTCCCCTACTTCTTTTTTGCGTTTGTTACTCTCTTGTAACACCTCTAATCTTCAGCACTTATATGACCTTATTGTATTGCAAGTGCAGAAAAACTCTTACTAAAACTAAAACAAGAAAGCAAGAGTCCTTCTCAAGGCTTCCCTATCAGCTTGTAAGAGCACTTAAGGCAGCATTCAAACCAGCATTGACAAAGGTCTTTGATTTTTAAAAACAAAAAAAGCAGCCTGCTCACTAAGAAATGGACAGGGCATATGATATGTTAAAAAGGGGAAACCCTGAGTACATGAAAGGACGAAAAATAAGACAAAGTGTGAAAGTGTTAGCTTGTTAAAAATCTATGAGTTTGGCTAGTGGTGTTAACTTTAATGGAAGGTTGAAAAAAGACGAAAATAATTTGAAGCGTAGAAAGATAATCAATAATAAATATTACTACATGATTGACTGAAAGGCAGGGAGGTTTTATGGCGAAAGTGTGTGTAGGGAGGGTGCGGCAACATCCCTCAGTACCATCATTTTAGCCATGACGGCCAGAACGTGTCGTAACGAAGAGGTAACTCAAAATATTTTTTAAATGTCGGTGTTTTTAACGCCTCCATCAACATAAGGTAGATAATTTAGGAGGCGTGCTTCTACTACTATGTCTGCCATGGCCAACTCAGGCTGAGAGGGATACAACGTCCCTGAAGTAAAACCGAGACACTCGCTAAGAATTCTCCCAATACAGAAGTCGAATTAATTCAGATTTTCTGCGTCCGGCGACGAAGAGTCTAACCATTCCACCACAGACGACGGTCAACAACAAAAATAAAGAAAGCAAATGTAACAACAATTGACACAAGAAAAGCCTACATTTTCCACGGGAAGATAACGCTCACGAATGTAGATTCATGTTGCAGAAAAAGGAAGAAGCGCACTTTAAAAATCAAAACGAAATGTTGATACTTTGATGTTTAGATCTTCGCTTGATCTCCCCCCCCCCCAAAAAAAAAAACAACCCCATCAAACATAATAATATTACCAAACTTATTTTTTTCACGACCTGTTCAAAGCATAAACATGTTTTTTTCATGTTTTGGTGCTCAATTCAAAACATGATTCTGATTTCCACATAGATATAAAGGCTGTCATGGGCAAACTTATATTACTTATAAAGATCAATCACCGTGGTAAACCAACTGCACATTTCATCGTTTATAAAATTATGACAAATATGTTGACATTCTTAAATGGGCGCCGAAAAAAAGGGTAAGCGAGAAAGAAGAAAAGTTTACAAAAAACTGCTGTAGCAAAGGAAATAATATCCTAAACTTGCTATAAATATAGAACCAAGAAACGTTCTAAAGTTTGCTCCTCTTAATTCTCAAATAGTGGGCACTCTTTTATCTAACTCAAACAAATATGTCTCCATCTCACTCAACATTGCACAATGTCTTATATCAACCAGCTTTCAAACGTTTCCACGCATATATCGTAATTCCCCCGGAAGTGACACAACCCGAAAACGCAACCAAAATGGCGGCGAACCGGAAGTAATCCCCTCCCTGACATATCAGTTTTACCGGCAGGGAGAGTTCCTTCATGATCTGCTAATGACACTCGTGTCGGGGCAATTTGCAAGGAATGTACCAACACTAAGTGGCCTCATGCCGCGGGCGGGCAGCGTGTTGTCGACCTTATGAATTTGCATGAGTGCTGGGGAAAACGGGAACTGCTGGTAACGCCTGCAAATTGCCGTCACCGCGTAAGAGTTAAGTGGGCTTTTCTAGCGTGGAGCCAAGACCAGAAATGTAGGGGGATTTGAAGCAATGTTTGGTTGGTTGTGTTGGAAAATGATGGAATTTGTAGGTTTATTTTGTAAGTTTGTCACCTTCCAGGAAAAATCGACTTTGACATTGTTAAAAATCAGAACAAGAAAAGATAAAAGGTTATGATTTCGGTGCATGCTCAACCTGTTCCTGTGATATTTTGCTCATGATTAACTTGTCTTACTTTGGCATCAGATTAGTTTACTTAATTTTGTTTGGTTAAATCAATACCATGCAGTGGAATGGACAAACAAAGTCTCTGGTAATAAAATAAGAATGATATGCACGACAAAAGACAGATCCTTTCAAAAGTATCAATCAGGGTATTGGGTAAAGAGTCAGCTGTTATTACGATGTTCGATATTCTTCCGAATAAAAGACCTGTTTAGGTCAGAGAATGGGCTTTGTATGCACCGCAAATTTATTGAAATCCAAAGTCTAAAGTAATACACATCTGATATTTCAAAGAGAGATACAATTCTAGAACTTATAATTTGCTGAATTATGATGTTTTAACCTCGAATAACAGGAAAAGCAATACCAAATGAATCACCTCTTCAGTATTCTTCTCTCACTCCAATCTTTTGTGTCAGCGACTATGTCCCTCGCACACGCTGAAAAATCATTTCTTTGGGTAGGCGTGGGGGGGGGGGTGTGTGTGTGTGTGTGTGTGTGTGTGTGTGTGTGTGTGTGTGTGTGTGTGTGTGTGCGTTTGTGTGTGATTTCTCTCTTTTTTTTCTTTTTTTTTTGGGGGGGGGTCTTTTTTATGTGTTTGTCACTGTTGAAGAACTGCATATGGTTATAATGATAGCAATTTAGGTTAGAAAGGGGAAATAATGTTTTCCGACTTTTCAAATGACAAACGAAAGGAAAAGGAAATGAAACTGCGAACATTAGAAGATTGGGGGGTTTCATTTCCATCCTTTCTGATGATAGTGTGCACTTCTTACAACCTTACTCTATAATTGATGAGCATGCAGTGTACTGGCTTATTATAACCTCACAGGAAATACGATTAGGTAGATCAGCCAAACCCCAGTCAGTCCTCAGCGAGAGCCACTTTGGGGGACACAAGTGCTCCATTACAACCCATGTAACCTTGTATAACAGAATACGCAATGCTCGCTTTGTTGGCACGTAAGCCTCGGTCTTTCAAGGGAGTACATTTCAATGAAAGCTACAACAGCGCATTCTGTATTACAAACATTCTGTGAGTCGAGTCATAGTTCCCTTGCCAGTACATATTATACCAAATGGGGGACTAATGGAGTGTTCTCATACTCACAACCAAATAGTTCAGTCAATTCCCAAGTCACCGTTTTCAAGAGGTAACTCCTCGAACGGTGCCAGACATCTGATCCTGTGGCTGGACATTGTGACTAAGGAAGTTGGGCAGTTTATGCAAATGAATAGCTTTTGTGCGCGGAACAGCGCTTTAAAATACTCCCACGTTAGATATTAAACCTACATTATTTTTGTTCTAACTGTACAATTACCATCGATCAATATTTATATCAATTGACCTCAGGGATTTTCCGGATGGTATTCTCATAAAGTGTTCACATCTACGGAGCCAAATTTGGTTTGCAATTTTACGAAATCCTCATCTTTTTTTAAAAAGCAAAATGAGGAATACAAGCCATAGCCACTTCAGAAATAGAAATGTCACCATTAGTTCAACTTCTACTTAGTGGGTGAGTGAGTGTGTGTGTGTGTGAGTGTAAAAGAAAGAGGTGGAAAGAGATACAGAAAACGAAAATGAAAGAGAGTGAAAGAGAGTGAGGGAAAGGGAAAGAGTGAGAAAGAGAGAGAGAGAGAGAGAGAGAGAGAGAGAGAGAGAGAGAGAGAGAGAGAGAGAGAGAGAAAGATACAGAGAGAGAAAGAAATATACACACAGAGAGAGAGAAAGAAAGACAGAGAGAGAAAGGTACAGAAAGAGAGAACGATACAGAGAGATATATAAGGAGAGAGAGAGAGAGAGAGAGAGAGGGAGAGAGAGAGATACAGAGAGAGAGAGAGAGAGAGAGGTACAGAGAGAGTGAGAGAACGCCTAGTTGTCCTAACCTTGAGCACAGCAACGTCATCAGCTCGACCCCCACAAACCAGGAAGTGCGGGGGAGGGAAAAAATGGGCCCGTAGACCTCGAGATGTTGTCACTGTA
>NW_004797377.1:696039-697354 GCF_000002075.1 Aplysia californica | reverse complement strand
ACACACACACACGTACTCACACACACACACACACACACACACACACACACACACACACATAATGCATTATATTCAGAGTGAGAGAGACAGAGATTTAATGAGTAGCTCTACTCAGAAAAGTTTAGAAAAAACCTGTATGTTGCTTCTCTTCTGTGAATAAAAGCTGTACATTGAAACACATATGACCCAATCTGAGATCTGATATATACATTTAATATTTACAAATGAAAGCCTCGGGGAAAAAAATGATCTGAGACAATACAATGTTCACAAGCTTCAATGAAAGTAACGCATATCAACGTAACAATGATGTTTAAATAGTTAAGAGACCCAAAGACGACAAACAGAAAGAACGGAAGGATCAGAAAGAAACTGAAACAAGCAACGATTCCTTCTTGGTAACCGCGATAGGAGACAGTAATGAGCTTCAATGGTCTGTAATCTAATCGGATAGCTTCTCAACTCACAAACAGAGAACAGAGTACACGCGTTTCTACAGACACACAACCACGCCTATCATTCTTTGACATCAGTATTATTCTGAAAACCCCTTTCCCTTCCCTTCCTTCATCTCCACGCCGTTAGAAGTGCACTAGATAACAATAATACCATTACAAGGGGTGTCTTCATAATTCCATTGCTATACAACTCTGCTCTGCTGGTCGGTAACAGATCATAGATGTTATCAGATTTCCTGGTTTCAGAGGACGGATACACCAAATTAGTCTCGAACATAATAATATTCTGGAGAACCAAATCTTGTTTTACGTATCGGATTACTTATTTGGGGAGCGGAACCCACATTAAGATGAAATGAGAGAGCAATAAATAGCTTAAGTAGGGTTTTTAAATATAGCCTACTAAAAGTGCAAATTTGATTAGACAGACAAGTATAGATCTACCTGCCCCGTAGGTCAATTCTTTTCACAAAAACACTCATAGAACTGAGAGGCAGAGTGAAATAAAAGCGACAGGGCAACTTCAAACATAAGTGCACTATAGCAATTTCCCCAGCGCCAGTTGGAAAAATGATTGATACTTTGCCGTCGCACGCACCAGATCTGAGTTCCATTACCATGTGGGGAGAATCATTATCCGGTATTTCGATCTTATCTGGTGGGACGCTACATGTCTCTGGTTGGCCCTGGCCGGCACTCTCGAAGCCCGCCTTCTAAATGACCTAAGTTGTTTACTGGCTGCCAAAAACACTTTTTTTTCTAAGGGCACTTTCTGGACGACCGCGCTCTAACATTCAATTATATCTATCTATCTATCTATCTATCTATCTATCTATCTATCTATCTATCTATCTATT
>NW_004797377.1:686559-694059 GCF_000002075.1 Aplysia californica | reverse complement strand
GCTGACTGCTGTTTCTTTGTCACCAACAGGGATAGCAATTGTTCTACCTCGGTACTTCGAGCGCTCTCTAAGTGGCGAAGCTATGACACCGACAGTTCTGTTCCTTTATTTTAGAGGCGGACTTTGTTCGTACATTGTACGACATAGCACTGGTATTTGAACTGTTAAAAGGATTATCATGTTCAAAGAACTTGACTATTTTGTTGCTATGGTAACAAACTACTCTGAATTTCTGTTTTTAAAAATGTAGCAAATAGAAAATGGACTACCTCTGGTGGGTGAGGTATAGCGAAAATCATGCACTCTGTTTGTATTTTAGAAAGTACAAAAGGAATGTTATCCATTTTCTAGTAAACTTTTTACAGGGTTTTATTTGTGCCTAAATGGGTATAATATTGTTAACAACTTCAGGAAAAGGGAATAATCAAACCAAAAAAGGCTTTTTATCTTTTTTCTTTAAAAGAAAAAAAGATTGTTAGACCAAAAAACGGAAACGACATTTTCCGAAAACAGTCAACAAAAAGCAGTACCACTGTGTTCTCAGAAGGGACCCAAAGTTTCTCAGAATGTGATTATGCAAACATAATAGTACACTTCCACCCTCCGGACCCAAATCCCCCGAAAAAAACCTTTCCCTTGCGTTTTTATTTTTAAATTTGTCTCTAAGGTTTTATTAGTTTTTTTAAATACTGTAGTCTGGGAAATGTTGAGTTTTTCCAAACTGCTTCCTTATTTCCTCAGCATGATTATGGCGAGGTTACGTTTATTTATTTATTTATTTATCTATTTATCTATTTATTTATTTATTTATTTATTTATTTATTTATTTATTTATTAAAATGTATTTATTTATTTATTTAGTTGTATTTGTTTAATAATAGTGACATTCATTTGTTGGAGAGTGGGGGGAGGGGGGGGGTTGTGCAGACTGTTAAAAAAGTGAATAACAAATACTTGCCAAGGTTTTTTTTTTTCTTTTAAAACTTAACCAGATCTGTTAGATAAAGTGTTACGAAAGTCTGTGTTTGCTTCATTTGGCATCTGTGCGACTGTAATGGAAACAGTTCACGGCGTGTTGGGACGTAATTGTTACAATGGGTTTTCTCACAGGGAGTTGTCCACAAAATGGGTCAGACAGAGCGTATTTGATACAGGATCTGAGTAATATTTGCAAAATGAAAATAAAATAAGCCAGAGCTAAAACCTCTTAACAAAATTTGAAACAGAATGTCTGAAACGTTGGAAAAATAAACATAAATGGGACATTTCTGTAAATCTATTAACAGCATTTGTAGCAAAATGCTGAAATGTTTGTAGAGTGAATATATACAATACATCATTGCCGTAAACCTTCTAACGGAACGTCAGAAACATTTTTAGACATTAAGTTACAACACGGTTACAGTCACGGTCAATTACATGTGACAGAGTAAGCGGACTGCAGGATTAAAATGTAAAACAAGAGTTGAATTTGTGTATGTTTGGACGACTAATCTGTTCTTGACTTTTATTTCGATTCTTCAGAATGTGGAGTTAGGGCAGCTTAGCAGAAAGATGACAGTTTTGTGTCTTTGCCAGCCTTCAGAAGAACAGCAATCAGGAGCTGATTGGGCAAATGGTAGGAGGTGGCTAACATTTCAATAATAATGTACTCTGCAGGTAAAATCTATGCTGTCCACGTAAGAACCTTGCTTTATCAGCTTTGCTTCCCTCATTCAGAACCAACGTAAACGACGGGTTATCGATCAGTACCTCATTATACGTTTCGAAGCTACGTTCGTGTACACTTCAGAAAACAGTAAAAGATTATTGTGTGCTAATCCGAAACGGAAAAAAAATGTTGATAAGCTTTAAAAAGAGACAAGCTCATTTCCCGCAGAAGAACGCTTATCCAGGCATCTAGTGACATAAAAACAAATGTGCTCACGTTTCAGTTGTCTTGTTTGTTTTCATTTTTGTTTGTTCTGGGCTGGAATGGAAAGAAAACTATCTTTGTGAAATGATCATTTAGATTCCGGTTAGAGTGAAATACCATACGTGGCAGGCTTACATAATAAACAGATAATATTATTATAAAAGATGTAAGATTTTCCCTTCAAGTGAGCGCTGGCCACTAATTGGCCACCGTGTGATGTCGTCTAAGAGGTTACAGCAGACTTGTCAAGGAAGAGTCTCAGTCTCTTCCCGTCCTTGCATTGAGTACAGAGAAGACACCAGTCTGGGGTTATGCCCTAGGTTTGTAATCTCGGGCTAAATCCTAGAAGAAGCTTGTGGATTTGTAGCGGGAAAATAAGCTTTACTTTGAGAACGGGGTGCAAGAGACGAATAATAATATGGTGGCTTATACACAGGCCGATATCATAACCTCAAGTCTTTGGCCCACGTACTGCAAAAAAAATCTCACTCCCCTCTGCACTCACACGTATATACTCACCGAGAGAGACAGAGAGAGAATGAGAGAGAGAGAGAGAGAGAGAGAGAGAGAGAGAGAGAGAGAGAGATAGGGGAAGAGAAAGGGAAAGAGAAAAAGAGAAAAAGAGAGAAAGAGAAAGAGAGATAGAGATGAGGGTAAAAAAAAAAGAGGACAGAAAGAGAGAGAGGAAATTTTGGGGAAAGTGGGAGAGAAAGAGAGAAAGAGAGAGAGAGAGAGAGAGAGGGGTGGGGGGGTGGAGGGTTGTTCGTTTTTAAAAAAGTATTATTATGTCTTCCTGTGGGCTCTTCTCTGAGAAAATATTTAAAACGGATGGTTCGCAGTCTGTGCAATCTCGTAGAAATTCATTATGATTGACTTAATTTCGCTTTAAAAAAACTGATCTGTTCTTTTTTTTATTTTATTTTTTTTAGTTTTAGTAGAGGTTTTACGGTGCTCGCAACTGCATAAGGTCATATGAGCGCCAGAAGATTGAGGTGTTACAAGAGAGTAACAAACATTAAAAAGAAGAAGGGGAGATAATGACGATAGATGTTTGATAGGAAAGAAGGAGCAAACCACACCAGAGCACTCGCCAACCACCCACATCTGTTCTTTAACCCCTCGTAAGTCGTGGCGTATTTGCTTAGTCTTTTAGGGGCCGGCTGTACGGGGGTTTGAGATTTGAATCCTCATTTTTGTCTACTTTTGTTCCCCTTCCCAAGAGTACCTCTCACCCATAGGTCTACCACAATACAAAGTAAACATTGAAATCCTTCTGTGGCCTTTGTCCAACAGCTGAAAATAATTATACTGCTTAATTTTTTAACCCTCTCCGTACGCAGTGTTTTATTATCGTATCCACACGACGTGGGGAACTCAGACTGTGCCACTATTTTCCAAAGAGGACATTTACTCGTTAATCCGATCCGTACGCTTTGCATAGCAGTCTGTCAAAATGATTTTTTGAGAAATACTGAAAAAAGAGATCTTCGTACTAGAAGTATTCTAAAATGTGAAGAATACAACCTAGGGGGTACAAAATGACCCCAAGGCGTACGGATAGGGTTAAGAGGTGGGGATCTCTGGTTGTAACAACAGGACTGACCAAGCCAAGTTGGAAAATTCATGTAAAATGCCTTTCTCAAGGACACAGTGTTAGAATTTAACCTGGAACCCACATACCTGCAATCATATTATGATTACCGGTAGCCTAACCACTAGGCAACCGATGCCACCTTCAATGAAATGTTAAATCTCAGCAACACAAGAAAGACCAGAGAGGCATGTTGTAATCAAAATATTTAGATGACACCTGTGACGTACTTTCGAGGAGGTTTCAGTGTGGTTTAGACGTATTGTTGAAACGTAATGATGCCGCATATGAGGGTTTTTTTTCTAAAAAATTCTGTCTTTTCCCAGGATAATACGTTATGCTTGATGATATCTTAAAGTTAAGAGAGTCTCGAAACCATCAGACAATAAGCATACCAAGCAAATCTTTGTTAAATCGTGAATGTAAACTGAGAATAGTGTTTGTTTATAGATTTTGTTTGTATGTTTGTTTTAAATGGAGGTCGTCGGTACAGTCGTGAAATTAAACTCGAAAACAAAAGGGAACATTTTTTAATAATTCAAATAGCATGGTGAATTTGTAACGTTATAACAATTGAGTAAAAAAAAGTTACGTTTTGGGATAGGTCTCCAACATAAGATACAACTGTCGGTGAGGGAGGCGGCCACATTAGACAGTAACAAGAAATGCGTTTTATTTTCAACGCATGTATCCCAGAATGATCTGATAAAACGCATTTGTGAGGCAGTGTGGTGGAATCAGACTCTCGTCAAAATAGTCAAAGTGAAGAAACTTGCTTTTTTTCTGCAGGTTTATGAATTTGTATCAAATTTTTGTTTTTTGGCTCAACACCTTTCTTACCCATTAAAGAACTCTCTTCTGTTTGAATTTTTCTGAAAAACGTTGATTAAAAGCACCAAAAAATGTAAATTTTCAGTAACCACGGACTCTTAAGCTAAGGAAATAACTAATCTTTGGCGGCCATTTTCTCGCTAATTTTACCCCTGAACACAGGTGACTTCTACCTCCTTCTTTAGCAAACATCTTGACTTGTATTCAAGATAAATGGATATTTTTTTTCATCCAAATAAAAACAAGTGGACAAGCTTTAAGATGATATCAATAACTCTATATGCCCCAAAATTGACGAGAGCCTGATTCCACCACGCTGCCTCACATTTAGTTTCCTCGTCTCGTTAACCATTCTTGAACCAACGGACCAAAAGGTGAAGTTGTGACCTGCCAAAACTCCCTGAGCAATAAAATGTGCATGGCTGCAATGCATGTGATAAACTAGAGAAAACAGGAACCTCTTTGGAGGCCTCGATAACTTCGTTAAATGCCTGCTGACTTCCAACATAGCCCTGGTAACAAGTAACAACCCAGCACTGGCTATGGAGGCACAATGTAATTACGCGAGCACGGGCCTCCTAAACTAATTCATACGAATGTTTCCGATAGACACGGTTGGTGTGATTCTGCCAAGGTCTCCTTTTTTTTCTTTTTTATCGCTGTCACTCTCTTCTCCCCTCCTCCCCACACGCACTTTGTTTGTCTGTCTGTCAGTCTGTCTGTCTATCTGTATGTATGTATGTATGTATGTATGTATGTATGTATGTATGTATGTATGTATGTATGTATGTATGTATGTCTGCCTGCCTGCCTGCCGGTCTCCTTCACTCTCCCAATCCCTATCTATCTATCTATCTGTCTGTCTATATCGATCTATGTTCATATGTGCCTGCCTGCCTGCCTGCCTGCCTGCCTGCCTGCCTGCCTGCCTGCCTGTCTGTCTGTCTGTCTGTCTGTCTGTCTGTCTGTCTGTCTGTCTGTCTGTCTGTCTGTCTGTCTGTCTGAAACATTTCCTTCGTCAAATGCTGTCATTGTGCTTGAAAGCAGAAGAGAACTCAGATTAAAAGCTTTAACGTCCATCGATACCTCCAAGCGAAAAGGACGCCGCTGTTCAGCAAGAATAAAATATCAATCTCGGTATAGATTTATATCGAGGCCATTAAATTCATTCTGCTGAGAAGCGCATTAAAGTTGCATGGTCCCACAGGGGGACAGAGAAAATTACGACTGGAAATATTTACCCAACGCTTAATGGACCCGAAACACTTTACCCTTACACATGTCATCACCTTTTTATTCTGTGGGTACAACCGCAACGAATGACAGTAATTGCTCTGGGGTAAACGTTTCACCGCTTTAGTTTTAAGTAACGTAGGACACTAAGTTTTGGTGCTTCGTCTGTTTGTTTAGTGGTTTTCATTTTGTAACGGGCGAGAATAATGTAGGTTATTTTATGTAAAAGCTGGATTGAGGGATGGTACAGTTTATGATTGGGACGATACCAACGCCTAATATTATCCTTGCTCTCCTCCAACACCCCCTCTTTCTCTCTCTCTCTCTCTCTCTCTCTCTCTCTCTCTCTCTCTCTCTCTCTCTCTCTCTCTCTCTCTCTCTCTCTCTCACACACACACACACACACACACACACACACACACACACTCACTCATTCATTCATACACTCACTCTATCTATCTACCTGTATGCTCTCTATCTATCTATCTATCTATCTATCTATCTATCTATCTATCTATCTATCTATCTATCTATCTATCTATCTATCTATCTATCTGTCTGTCTGTCTGTTTGTCTGTCTGTATTTCTGTCTGTCTGTCTATCTATCTATCTTTATTTTTGGCAGGGAAGGTTGAAGCCCGCCTCCTAAATGACCCAAACTGGGTCGATGGGGACGTAAAACACCGCTAAAAATAATTGTGCTAATATGATGATATTGGGTAAAATTGATTGTGCCTTCTGTCTATTCCATGTCCTTTTCTCTTTACCCACGCTCTGTCTGAGCTCTTTAATGTTGCACGCAGAAGCCGTGGGGTTGATCCCCATGTTGGAAAATTATTTCATCGAGTACTTTAAGGCAACCTTCTGAAATGCTGGATCCCTCTCGGTCTCCTTTAGATCAGGAATACTGGGTCAAAGCGGTCCGCTTCTTAAATGATAATAAACTGTGTTGACGGGTGCGGTGAGCGGGAACGTAATATACAATCTTTATTATCATTCTCAATATTCAAAGTGACATTCACGCGTCTCACCGTTTCTATGGGCACGGCTGGAGATCACAAGTTCTGTACAGTGTGATGCACATGAAGATCAACCATTTAAACACATCTTCCTAAAAATGAATGTTTACGCGTCTTCTATGCAGACTTTCTTCTCTTCCACATGTAAAAAGTCGGTGCTCTAAAACATGTTTTGCTTTGCGTCAATGGCTCTATCGAGTGTCGTGTATGCTCTCAAAAAGACATTCAACACGGTCGTTGTCCGCTGATTTTACACGACGCATGAAGAAAAAGAATCGATTTTTGGGTAAAAGGAAGATGCATGGACCAAACAAGCCCGAAGCAGATAAAGAACTATGAGTACATGTTTGTGTGTGAGAGAGAGTGCGTGTGTTTGTTTATTTCATATTATTTATTTTGTGCGTGTACGTGTGTGTTTATTTAATTGTTTCTTTCTCTCTCTCTCTTTCTCTCTCTCTCTCTCTCTCTCTCTCTCTCTCTCTCTCTCTCTCTCTCTTTCTTTTTTCTGTTTCTCTATGTCTGTCTGTACGTCTGTCCTTCTGTGTGTCTTTCAGTCTGCCTGTACCTCCTCTATTTCTCCCTCCTCTATTTCTCCTTCCTCTTTTTATATCTCCGCCCTTCTCTTCTGTCCCCCCTCTACCATTCTATCCTCCCTCTCTCTGTCCACCCTCCTATCTCTCTCTCCCTCTTTCTCTCTCTCTCTCTATCTCTCTTTCCCTCCAGACACCCTCTCTCAAGGGATCATCCATTATTTCACACCACCTTTGGAGTGAGTCAATCTAATACTTTTGGTTGAAATGCCAAAGTAATCTCGGAACTGGGTCTGACAGAGAGAGATAGAGAGAGAGAGAGAGAGAGATAGAGAGAGAGAGAGAGAGAGAGAGAGAGAGAGAGAGAGAGAGAGAGAGAGA
>NW_004797377.1:671008-686459 GCF_000002075.1 Aplysia californica | reverse complement strand
TCTCTCTCTCTCTCTGTGTCTGTCTCTCTCCCTGTCTATCTATAAATCAATCTCTCTTTTTCTCTCTTTTCAGTATTGGTCTATTCATGCGATAATTACTATCGATAGCAATTCGTGAGGTCAGAGCTAATCAAATTTCCGCCTCTGAATAGGATTTTTTTATCAAACCGTGTTCTCCTAAATCGAATTTGACCTACTTCGTTTTTTGCGACAGTGTTAGTCCGCACTAATCAGACGTCAGTGAGTTCTCTTTGTGGATCTTCACCAGTTATCCCTACCGGATTTTGAATAAATCAGAAATTCCTAGGAAAAGATGTTACGTTATTCGTTTTTGTAATGAGGTGGATTCGCTTCTCCACTCCCAAGCTAGACTGAATTAGGCAACTTTCTTTTTGAGGGAGCCACTGTGCACCATCGTTCAGTAGACTAAGAAAGAAGAAAGGGGGGGGGAGAGAGGGAGGAGGGGGAGGAGGGGGGGGGGGGGGGGGGGTACAAGTGCTAAGTGGGATGGTAGATTTACGAGATATATACTTTGTTTAAATTCTACAATTTACAAATTCCTTCAATGTTTTCAATTCTCATGTCGAAATCTGACATTTCCGCAAACGACCAACGACCTAGACATGTTCTTTTACGGTCTGGCTGGCTTTGTAAGACACGGAAGTAGGCTCGTCTATCTGTGTAGAGAGTTGGGGAGCAGGGAGATAATTTATCAGTCTCTGTAAAGGCCAGCTAAGAGTTGCAGGATCTCAAATGAGAATCGAATACGGTAGAACGGGAAAAGAGGGAGGGGGTATAAAATATAGGGGGAGGGGGTGTCAGAGCTGTCGATTCAGTACTCGCAGTGTCCTACGAAATGAAAAGATAAATTAAATATGATCTAAAATAACGATCAACTGCCTTTCTAGACGGTTTATGTCCTTCCTAGTGAGAATACTTGGTCTCCGGGCAAAATGCTGGTCGTAAAGCAGAATATTCGAGGGAAAAAAAGGGAAAAATTGAAGCAAACTCGGATTCAAACCTCTATCTTCCGTATACTAGACATGTTAGCCAAGCGACTGGGCTACAAGAAGAGTGGACTGCTCTGTCGAGAGATAACAAGATGACTCAGAAAGTTTGAGAATAGAAAACCATGTTGTAGCAGACATTGATTGGTCGCTACAAACGGGGATGTTTCTGTTGTGTGGTGAGCTTGTGTTCTACGATGATGGCTCCTGCTGCTTGAGTCTAATCTGTGCAATACAATGTCGATTGCAGAATTTTTGTTTCTGAATTATACACTGTCCAGTTATCCTTTATCTCGTTCAAATGGAGAAAAACAATAGGTTTTTATTCTTTTGCTTTCTTTTTTCTTTTAAGGCCAGCCAAACGATCTTGACTTCCTTCTTTAAGGCCAGCCAAACGATCTTGATTTCATTTTTAAATTGGTTTGAACCTTCTGCAGCTTTGTAAAGGCTGTGCAGCTGATCGAAAGTGAATCAAAGTCAGCCCTAGAGCAAGCATTTTATGTAATTGTCAAAGGTTGACCTCTCTTTCTAATTTAATTTTGTAGGTCTCCGTAGAGCATTATACTTTTCTTTATTCCCTTCATCGCAGCCTCCCTTTTCCCCTCATTGATGTAACGAAACACATCCCAAAAGGCCGTAGAATTCTCACCCTAGGAATGAGATGCCGCATTCCTTGGCTGTTTATGTGTCGTGTATCCGGAGATGTACTAGAAATTGTGGAAAAGAGTGATTTGGAAGAGAGAGGGGTCATGTTCCCGGCGGTCTTTTTTTAGTTATTGTTTTGTTCTGGGTTTGGGGGGGGGGGTCAGTGATACTAAGAATGAGACTTGGTTATCTTTATTTTTATTGTCGCTGTAGAACTCGTGTTCGTGTAAAACGCATCATTGCTTTTCATTGCAAACTTTTAAAGCCCACTTGGGGGATCGGGGATTCTCAATGATTACATTTTTTTTTGTATCAGAGGCGGAGCTGCAGTGGCGAAGAACAGGCAGGGCGAAGCGCTATAACGCCACAGCATTTTGCATTAAAAAGCTCTCGGGAGAACGTGTCCTGTCTGCCCTGATTAGACATCCAATTTCCTTAAAAATCTAGGGCTCTTGGGTTGAACGTGGACACAACATAGCAAGAAAGTGCGATTCCTTTAAAAAGCCACTTCGTTGTTTTCGGAAATTTCTTTTAAAAAAGAGGGTGGGTGAGGAGGGGCGGTGGGAGAAGAGGTTGTAAAATTACGAAAGGTATCTTACAAACAAGGTCATGTCTTTTGCCTGTCAAGAGAACTAAAGAGTAACCTATACTCCAGACTAAAATAGAAAAGTGGACTCAGTAAGGAAGCCAAAAGGGAAATTTATCGAGAAATAATCTGAACTTTCGAAAACACGTCTACTTGAAGATCCATATCAGTGTGCTGAGCTTTATTGCGTGTACACCGCTTTTTTCTAAAAAATAAAGGTTTTTTTAGATTGTTTCAACACTTCGATTTGAAACGGATTTTTACTGTAAGCGAATTTTTTCAAGTCGTTTATTATACCTTCAAAATAGCAAGCGTGCATTAACATAATCATATTCACGCGACTTCAACGTTATCAACATAGTTGAACGCCTTGATATCCAGTGTTTACTTAAATGTATATGAAGTTCTCTATGAAGGACAAAATAAGAACTCAGTTTCAACACGCCTTGTTTTCATACTGATTTTGTATTGAAAAGAAGCGTGATAGCTCCTATCAAAATACGTACACCAGATATGAGTGTAAAAGCTGTGTGTTTTAACCGTGCTTTTACTGTTTGTCTATTAATCCGGTGTCCTTTATCTTTGTTTGGTTTGTAACATCAAATAGATAATATATACAATGTGAGGTGAGGTGATATGAAAGTTTGTTTAAAAGACACTTTTAGCCATGTTGGCTCCGCTTAAGGCTCACTTCGAATGGATTGCTTTTCACAAGTTGTCATAGCACTACAATACTCTTTGCATTCAACTATACAGAATTAGATAATGATGCTCATGCTTCAAAAGTGCCCTATGGCGTCTGTTGAGTTGTTTCTTGCGTTGAAATAAAGCAACCTAAGAGAGACAACTTAATGGGTCATTCAAAATATTTTCAGCGCTTTTATGTTAAAAACTCTACAGGACAAAAACTCCGCTATCCAAGACACATAATTATACGCCACAACTCCCCCACTCTATCCACAGGAATGCTTAGTGACCTTGCATGAGGTTCGCTTTTGTCTATGCGAATGAACTAGGAGTCATATCAACTGTCGAGGTTTACGGAATGTCACAACTGCAAAAACTAAACTAGAAAACCATTCCACCTAAGCGTTCTCTTATTGAAAAAACTAATATTAATGTGTGGGAGTGCTAAGAACTAAAGATATAAGTCACTGTCGCCATTATTAATTTGTTTAAACTTTGAATGTATACATCGTTACAGTCTCTTAAGGAAAACAGCTGAGGCGCAATCTCTTGGCCACAGAGGTTGACGACACTTCTAGCTTAATGAGAACACGAGGCAAACAGCCGAAGTCGTGTTCCAAGCTGTATATTATAAGTTTCCGTATACCACTTGCAACAGGATTGAAACAGTTTTTCAAAAATCGAAAAATGTTTCCTTAACAATACTACTCATGTGCATTCTCTCCACCAATCCTCCATCTGCCTCCCCAGCCTCCCTACACCCCCACCCCTCGACCCCTATCTGGAGAACACACTTGACGTAATATTTCTAAAAGGGGCTTATTTCCCTCTTGGCAATATCAATTGTCCATCTTGCTGAGTCTGCAGCAATGCCCCTGTGAGCTACGATAAAGTGCATCGGCGTAATCGCTTGCCATTTGATGTTAAGGGAAGATCAAAGAGAAGTGGAGAATCGGACTGCTGTTTCACGGCTATTTGCTCCCCAGACTTAACACTCTTAAGCTTTTGTTTCCATGAAGAAGCTTCTTTGTTAGGAGCCATGACATCATTGTGACCTGATTATGATTATTGTGTAGTTCGTAGCTCTGGATAATGACGTTGTGAGAATGATTTTAAAGCAAAAAAGAGTTGGGAATAACTTTTACAAACCCTGTTTCTTGCGCACTTAATTGCCCGTGAGTTCTTTAAACATTTTAGCTCTACAGGGTAAGTTTGTGGCAGTGCAATAATAATAATAATATTTCACCACACATTGGCTGAAATCCAGAATGTTAGAGCGAATTACAGAGTCAAGACAGTTCCACGAACTTACGCTAGCAGCTCAAAAAGGGGCTTATTATCTAAAGTTGTATTTTGCTATGGTTTTGTGTATAGCTTCAGTGAGGTTTCATTGGTGTGATCACGAGGACCATTCCCTAGAAGAGAATGTTGGTTCACCCTTTTTCAGCTCATTTTATAGTCACGCTTTACCATAGAATAAACGCTCAATAATAATTATAATTCTAATAACAGGCAACGATCGTACGCTAAAAGATAATTCATTCCTCCCTTTAAGCAACTGAACAAGTCCTTTTAAATCGCCAAGGGAGCCACCTGAGAAAAAGCGCAGACTTTTGGCGAACAGCTTAATATTGAACTATAGGAAGTATATCAGAGTGATGTTGTTACTACGCTCTCGTCATAGTATCAGCAATAAAAATCTTACAATTAAGTTTCATTTTTTAGATAAATATAGCAGCAAGTGAAGCGGTTGTGGGTCTTATACTAATAAAAATCATTTATAGGCCTAGTATTATATTTTTATTTTTTTACCGACGCTACTGTTCACTGTTGTTTCATGAAGGTTGAGTTACTAGAGTGAATAGTGTAATGCAAAAATCATTATGAGTGTGTTAACCCATTCAACGGTAGTTCGACAAAAGATTTCCAGACTTTGCATTTGTCTAGCACATAATTCATATTCAAATTTATGAACTGGGTTCTGATATGCAACAGTTAGGCACTTCACTGTGGCACTCAGGAGACCCAAGTTCGATCCTTGAGCCTTGAGTGGGGAGAAATTTATATCGAGTATCTCGAATCGGTCTTTCTGCTGGGCTGGCTTTGACAGGCTGGGTCGGTACCCGTCTACTAAATGATCTAAATTGTGTCAAACAGGGCGTAAAAATACCTACATTTAGAGAGTTTGGTGGATAATGGAGACTTGTGATCACAAAGTGCCTGCAGTCATGGGGAACACACAAAAAAACCTAAAGAAGACCAAAAAAAAACTACTTAGAAACGGAAACTTAAGACAAAACGCAGCAAATTGTTGGCTTTTATTTTGGTGTTTTGTCTTGGAAGGGGAGGGGGGTCGATTGTATTCAACGTTTTATCAACTTTAATTGGGATTAAGAGGCCATAACGCTGTAATTGATAAGAACTCAGCTAAGTAAAATGTTGACTGCTGTAAGGAATTAAACAATGAGGTTGTTTTGTTTGTTTCTTTTTTTTTCAAACAAAAAGACTTTCTTCTCGAGAAACGAAAAAATAGCGTCAGTAGTGTAGTCTGGGGTTCTACGCGGATAGGAATTTTTTTTTTTTTTAACTGAATGAACCATCTGTCAGTAAAGGATCCTTTTGAAAGAGACCATCTTGTTGTAATCAGAATTGCAATTAATATTGGAATAATTGATTCTGTGATAGACTCGATTTTAAAACACGCCAAAAACGGGCTCTCTCGATGTTCGAGCGCATCTGTCTCTCGCACCTACAGGTCGTTGAACATACTAGGAAATTCGTTCACAGTCGTCTTTCTACTCTGTCTCCCGAGTGTCAGCTTTATTTCCATCGCTATCAGTTTGTCTGTCTGTCTGTCTGTCTGTCTGTCTGTCTGTCTGTCTGTCTGTCTGTCTGTCTGTCTGTTTGAATGTCTGTCCGTCAGTCGTCTGTCTTTTTGTTTGTCTGCATGTCGGTTTGTCTTTCGGGCACACTATCAGTCTCCCGCTGCGTTTCCCTCCACCTGTCTCAATATAATCAATATGCTTTCTCTGTCTGATTGTCTGTCTGTCTGGCTGTGTGTTTGTCTCTCTCTCTCTCTCTCTCTCTCTCTCTCTCTCTCTCTCTCTCTCTCTCTCTCTCTCTCTCTCTCTCTCTATCTGTCTATCTATCTATCTATCTATCCATCTATCCATCTTTCTATCTGTCTATCTATCTATCTATCTATCTATCTATCTATCTATCTCTGTCCCTCTCACTCGCTCTCTTTCTCTGTCTCTGTCTATGTCTCTCTGTCTCTGTCTCTGTCTCTCTCTCTCTCTCTCTCTCTCTCTCTCTCTCTCTCTCTCTCCCTCTCCCTAGCTCTCTCTCTCAGTGTGATTGAACGATTTCCCTTTACCTCCCATCAAGTCATCACCATGAATGTCCCTTGATACCGACGGTTAATAAATCAGCAGAGGACGTTACAATGAGGTGAAGATATTTGATCATGGGAATATGGGAGAATAAATCATCTTTTTTATTTCATTTCAACACTGTTCTTTTACCTTCCAAAGAATACACATTCACATAATATTTGGGGCCTAACTCTGGCCTTTGCAGATCTTTTTAAAGAGAGGAGGGGATCATTTAGAAAGAATCGTTGGAGCAATTAATTCATCTTTCCAAAACTAAAAACTGCTCTCTTGTGAATCATTTTCAGGCTCGCAAGTGATTTTGAATTTAGACTGTCATTATCTTTAACAGCTGTTGTTTTAGAACGCAAGCTTGAGAGTTTAAATAAATGGATTTCAGCTTTCAAAGTATTAAAAGAATGTCGACGTTTTAAGTACGCCTCTCATCGAGAATAGTGAAAAACGGTTCATGTTTATACTATTTTAGTGCAGTTAAGGGGTTAGGAGTCCATTTTTACGAGTGTAATCTAAAATAGTTCTTTTGCAAATACTGCGTTACGTAGCAATTGATTTCATCCATCTTGTTTTGAGGGGAGGGTTAAATGTAGTGTTCTGTGGGGGTTTTACTTCCTTATTAAAAAAAGCACAAAAAAGCGAATATTGCTGTTTCTGCTCTGTTCTTAGATTCAAAAGAAGGAGCTCCTTCCGTTAATTTGCTCCAGACATCTTCGCTGTCACATCAAAGCGTATGTTGGCATGGGCATTTGCATCGAAGACAAACCCTTTACATCACTTGGCTCTTAAGGAAATTCATAAAAGCCAGCGCTTCGATTACCCATTGAAAGCAGATACGGAAACGTTTTCTGAAATATGACATTAAAACCGCAAGAACTTATAAAGACAAGAAGGTTCACGTGACAGGCTGTTTTAAAGGATGGAATCCGTTCACCTGATGCTCCGCGGTGTCAATTCAAGAAAAGGCTGTAACATTTCTAGGTCTTGGGGGGTCAAGACTGGGAGGGAAAGCCACGGAAACGCTAACGGCAAATAACAAAACGATGAACCGGAAACATGCTTAACAGACGAGAGACACAAGCTCATCGCTCTTGGCATTAATCGAAGCTGCTTTGTCCATTCCATTCAAAATGTTAACAATTGCGCTCAAATTGTTTGACATTGGAGGAAAAGTATGCTTTCTGTACTTTCGAGAACATGGGTAACATTTTCTCTTATCTATAATATTCATCAGGATGATTGAAAATGTTCTGTCATTCCAAATATGACAACCTTTGCTCTAATCTGGGTCTGTGAATAAAACTCGTTTTTAGGAGCGGTAGTTTCGCTTAATAGCAAGCCGAAAAGACGAGGAAAAAAAACCCACCTCATAGTGTTTAAAATGTGATTCTATGTTTGATTTCTTTAAGTTTTTTTTTTAAATTGCAAAACATTTTATAGCTCACCTTTGTTCAATTCCAGTACAGAAACCTCTTGTTTGAATATGATAACATCATTTTTATGGATAAATACTTAAAAGTTATGGGAGGCAATGAAAGATTTATGAAAATAAAATTCGGTGTCGTCATGGACATACCAGCTGAATTTTTTTAACAATCTTTTTTCAAAAGCAATAATATTTTTGTATTGCTTCAAGTTGGACATGTTTAACAAAAGCGAGCCCAACGAGCAGTGTCTAATCTAAGGCATTGTAATGGCAGCAGGCTTCTGGTTGCGGCTGGGCTTCGCCTTGTTTTCTCGCTTGAGTTAACTCCACTTGCTCAAGGGCACAACCTCAGCGACCACCTGTGTAACGTTATTGTCACTTGACGTTTTACAACATTTTTATGTCACCAAAGTTCTGGAACGGTCTGACCTACGGGCCACCACTGTTGTTTTTCGCTTCTTTTAGATGAGTCCTTTTGTCTGTACTGTGACTTCTTGGAAATGAGGGGGGGGGGGTGTTAATGAACTAAAAACGGTTGTTTTTTTTCGAGATTGCGAAAGTACATAAAAGTCTCCATTCGATGAACCGTCGTTCCCGCTCCCATCAATTTTCATCTCACCACGGGGATGGGAAGTCACCAGAAATAGACAATGTCCGCCAAGCTCATTGACCATGAGGGGAGATCACCCTAGAGCTCTGTAGGAGATCCCTCGGAGGTCCTATTTGGTAGAAAGGCAAAATACCACAGAGGGACCATCGCTTTAGCGGCGTTTCTCGCTATACTACAATTACGTTTCTTTCTTTTATGTACAGAATGAGTTTCTCCAGTAGATTCACGACAGATTTACGAGAGATCATAAAATTCTGCACAACATGCAGCTCGCTTCCTGGCATCATAACAAGTCTACTGTGAATCAGCAAGGTGGTGGGTGGTTAGTGGGTGCTCTGGTGTGGTTTTCTCCTTCTTTCCTATCAAACATCTATCGTCCTTACCTCCCCTTCTTCTTTTTTATGTTTGTTACTCTCTTGTAACAACTATAATCTTCTGGCACTCATATGACCTTATGCAGTTGCGAGCGCCGTCAAACCTCTACTAAAACTAAAAACTAAAACTCAGCAAGGTGTCTTCTAGAAAACCCCTTGATGACAAAGAAAATTATTTTGTGAGTTATTGCATATTTCAGTGCCTCCAGAATTTAACTTCCTTTTCCAACAGAATAAGTCAAACGGCCAGTGAGCAGTTCAAGTACAGAGATAACCCTCGTGGGATTTCGTACCAAGGTTGATGACACCGCAACCAAGCATGAAACCAACTGAGCGAACAAGGCTCTCCCAGAGGAAATTATATAAAGTAAGGCGAGACGCGGTGGAATCAAGCGCTCGTCAATTTTGAAGCATATGGGGTCATTGGTAGAATTATTGTAAGACCTGTTCGTTTGCTTTTTGTTAGATGGAAAAAGTATTCATTTACCTTGAATAGAAGTCGAGTTATTTGTCTTAATATGAGGTAGGTAAGATTAACTAGAAGTGGCCGCCAAATTTTTAATGACTTCCAAGCTTAAGAGTCCTTGGAAACTGAAAATGTACGTTTTGTACCTTGATCAAGGTTTTTAAGTAGAATCCAGGCTAGATTAATTACGTTTTCCAGTGGACATAAAAGGTCTAGAACCCAAAGCAAGAAAATCTGTTTTTGAAAATTGACCGAGGGTCGGAAAAATGTCGGTCTCTTGGACTTCATTATTTTGACGAGTGCTGATGTCACCACGATGCCTCAGATATTGTAAGTTGTTCTGCTAACGCATACTCATATTCTGGTTCCTATCTGAGAAGGTTCTCTGTTTAATCCGCAGATGTCCGCCGCAGCGAGATGACAGCGCTGATTTCGTTGACACGTGAGAGAGTCCGTGAGAAATGGACACTTGGCGGCTGTTTATTCCGTCCTTTTTTTCCCAGCTGTCTCCGGTCGATGGATATATGGACACTTCTGGGTCTTGACCCTGTCCCCAGCAGAACCTTCCTGTCTCTGCCTTAGACTCTGTCTGTCTGTCTGCCTGTCTGTCTGTCTGTCTGTCTGTATGTATGTATGTTTGTCTGTCTGTTTGTCTGCCTGTCTGTTTAGCTTTCTCTTTCTGTCTCCTTCTTCGCTTTCTCCCCATTCTACGTCCCCCATCGCAAACTTTTCACTACCTCGTTCTATCTCGCTTTTCCTGTCTTGCTCACTCTCTCTTTTTCTCTATTTCTCTCTCTCTCTCTCTCTCTCTCTCTCTCTCTCTCTCTCGATAAATATTATATATTCTTCAAAAAAAGAATCTTGACACTTGGTAAATTTTGAATATTAAGAAACGCACAACAAAAGTTCAAATATCAGGGACAGATTTTTGTAAAGAATCAAGTGTTGTAGTCAAAACACTAATAATCACTTTCAGGGAATGTCAAAACGTCCGTATAGGAGAGTTTTTACTGAATCCATAAAGGCGGCCTTGACCACTTTCTCATGAACAGTATAACGGACTTCAACTCAGCATTCTGTAACCTCCCTCACTGACGTACAAAATGCCAAAACAACCACGGTTCACATAGTCCATGTAACACAACCGCAGACGACTGAAAATTGCTACGGTTGACTGATGCTGAACGCAATAATGCAATCGGACCTTCCAAAGAAGTTACTCTATGGTGATCTGACTCTTGGCAAACGTTCTCTCGGCTGGCAGAAAACAAGGTTGCGAAGATGCTCGTGATCTCACAATTTGGCGCTCCTTCGTCGCTAAGTTCGAAGAAAGTCGAATCAGAAACAAAGAATGGAGACGTTAGTTGAGAAAATACAGAGAAACTCAACCTCCCAGTCCAGTTCGGCCCTAAACATCCCATATCCCTACTGCAACAGGCATTTGAGGGGGGGGGGGTTGGGTGGAGGGGGATCGGCCTTATCAGTAATATCAGCCATTTCCGCACACACCCCAACCTTCTAGTCCAGAGATATGAAGTCAAGGTCATCTTCGCCAACGAAGGACGAAAATTATTATCTTCAAAAATTGCCATAAAATTATGTGTAAGATATCCGTTTTACTTATCATAACATCAAACATTGTAATCACGGTTGTAAATAGCAATTCGAGACGTTTGACCTACTAGGCGGATATACGGTTCAATTCGGACACCGCCTACACGTAATTTTCTATCCAGTCACAAGTCGTGTTACTCATGATCCCGTTGGTTAGAGTTTCCTTTTCCTTGTCGTTCCCTGAAACCAGGTTCATTTGTCACGCACAATTGGGTTATTACAAGTCGACTTCGGTATTAGGAAGGGTTTGAGACCGTTGTAATAGCATTAGGGAGCACCAAAGACACCGCTTACAACATTATCCTTACACCCGCCCTTGAATTATTCTGCTCAAAGACAGAAAAGAGAAGCATGGCATCACATACATACTCTATGTAAATACTGACCTCTTAACCGAAATTGCCTAGCATTTGCAATATATTGCAGTAACCACAAATGCTTTTGTTTCATTTTATTATTTAGTTCATCCATGTTTGCTTGTTTGTCTGTGTGCTTGCTTGCTTGTTTGTTTATTTATTTGTCTGTTTGATTGTCTCTCTGCTCTTCTTACGCCTTGACAAACACAGGAAAGGAGGTGTACAGAGTCTTAAAAACCTTTCTGCACCGAAGCAAGGAAGGATGTGAACTGAACGGAAATTATTCTGTTGTGGAAAATTATCGGTAAAGGAGATTATACATTTTGCAATAACCAGTGTCGTAGATTTTCTTCCAAATACGTTAGGCCCCAATAAACATGTTTAATTGCATTTAGGAGTCTTCTAAAGAGCCTGACAGGGTCAAACCAAGCTATGTGGGACACGTACCTGAAAAAAGACAGAGATACGAAACAAAATATGTCCTTTCACAAATGACCCAAAGTAAAGTCCAGTCTCGCTGTATGCAAGGCAAAGAGCTTACCTCCTATTAAAGCACAGATACGCGAATGTTGATAGCCGTTGCCCATGTGTCAAATATACCCAATCTGCATGATCAAATCGGTCGGATCGGACCGAGTCGATTAATGTTGATGACCAGTACCCACTGTATCAAATTGATCTCTTCTTTGCTGGATCAGATTTGACTGATAAGTCAAGTATGGTGTGTTGCAAACCTCTTGCAAACGAAAAATCTGACCCCGCAATGCGTAATAGTTAGTAGCCTTCTTTTTGTTTGCTTTCATCAAACACATCCAACCCATCAAACACGTCAAATTGTGACCAAGGAAAAAAAGAGGTATTTTGGTTTGTTTTTTCGTGTTTAAATAACAGGATTTGAGCTAATTGGGCTACAGTGGTAGCTTTGATTTGAGGATGCTTTCTGCAATATACACTCGGTATAACAAACCCAGGAGAGGGACTGAAAGTAGGCAAAAACATATGATTTAACGGTGAAGCCACTCCTCGTGAGATGTGCCTCGATGGTGTCTCCATGGTTCTTGATCCTTATCACTTTCTTGCATCCTACTTCTGTAAACTTTACTTTTAGTCACTTGGTCTAGAAGACAGCTCTTCGGAGCCTTTTATTCTCCATACAGCAAAGGTCTAGTTGAGGTATCCCTTCTTAAAATACAAACGCCATTTTTTAAGTTGGGCCCGCACTAGTGCTGTAGTGTCTAGAAAAGGGAGGCACATTCAAGGATCAACTTTTTTTTTCACAAAACGCGATTTGCCTCATCAAAGAAATGCAGAAAATTGCGCTTTTTTTATATACAATGCGACGAAAGGGTAGTCCCATTTTTGACAAACCGCGACATATCCTCTGCCGGCAAATCAAGTTTTTTCCTCGAGTTTTGTGGCTTCACTTGTGGTCGACGAAAATTTGTTGGCGGTTCTTTCCTTTCCTTATAGTATTAATATGGATAATATGTCTCCTTTTGTCAAAATTGTGTGGAGATCTCATAAATTTAAAGGATAAGAATACAACATAGATTTCATCAACTAGCGAATATCAACTAAGCCTTACATCCTGTTTACTCTAAAACCACAGTAGCTCAAGAATGTTCAGTAAATGGATGAAGAATAGGAATCTTCGATTTTCTCAAAACCGGGAAAATGTGGATATGTCGCTCTTTATCACGGAGCTGTTTGTATGCTCAAACTGCCTTTTTTTTTTTTTTTTTTTTTTTTTTTTTGCATGTCTTCATGGCTCTCCCTCAATGTTTGCCCAACAGTGATGGGAAACCACAGATGTCATGCCAAGGTCAAGTGAATTCCCAATGGAGATCTCATCTAAACCTCTGGCCTTCAAATTAAACTGAATTCAAGATTTTACGTATCAAAGAAAAATGTAGACTTGCAAAAATATTCACCTTTTTGTGTTTAAAAAAAAAAAAAAAAGGTTTGAAAAGTCAGATACAGAAGTGGTACCAATGTGAACTTGGTAATGGCTTTGGATCTCAAATATCAAATACAGGGGGGGGGGAAGCAAACATACCAAAGAAACAAGCAAAAGTTGAATAATTATATAATCACGTACAAATTACATAAAATATCCAAAGAAGGATAGCATACATACCACATGATATACTACAACAACTGCAAAATATTTTTATATCCATCATTCAACAGGAACTCATTTCAATGCTCTGCTACAAATTGAACAAAATCGAAAAGCATAATTTCTCTATGAGAATGTGATTCGGGGGAAATATCGTGGCTTCACTTGAGCGCATGTTAAGTGCAAAGCGCATTATTGATGGGTTATATCACTTTTATAACCCATGAATTGTTGCACGAAGGAGAATAGGAGGCCTGAAGTATCCATCAATCCCACGCTTAGCAAAAATCATATCACGCCGGTTTTATCAGGAGGCTGTAAATACTTTTGTTGGAGGCAGGCCATTTCATAATTTCCTAATTATATATAAAGCCCGGGAGAAATGAATAATATACATGTGTTTGATTGATGTGTTTTACTGCCTGTGTCTTAAGGTGCCGTTAGAATTTGCTCCCCTGTGTGCGGAGACAACAGAAAAGATTTCCAAATGTGAAAAGCAAACATAAATATCGATTATATCATTAGGCTACGTTTGTTTGGGAGACTTGTAGTTCCATATTTGTTACGGGAAATTCAGAGTAAATGTACAAGGACGTTTTCTGTTATCACCAGATGGTTGGGAAAGTGTGGACATGATCGCATTCTGTCAGTCTGTTTGTGTGTCTTTCTTGCTTTATCCCCTTCCCCTCACGCTCTCTTTCTTACTCTCTCTCTCTCTCTCTCTCTCTCTCTCTGTCTCTGTCTCTGTCTCTCTCTCTCTCTCTCTCTCTCTCTCTCTCTCTCTCTCTCTCTCTCTCTCTCTCTCTCTCTCTCTCTCTCTCTCTCTCTCTCTCTGTTGTTCTCTCTTTCTTATTCACTCTGTGTGCGAATGTGTGTGTGAGTGCGCGTGAGTAGGTGTGTGTATGTGTGTGTGTGTGTGTGTGTGTGTGTGTGTGTGTGTGTGTGTGTGTGTGTGTGTGTGTGATTTTACCCTCTTTCTCGCATTCTTTTTATTATCTCTGCTTTTTAAAGAAATGTTTGCTCCTTTCCTCCTTCTCTCCCTCTCCCTCATATCTTTCTCTCTCCCTTTCTGCTTTTTATTACCTCCCTCCCGAAAAAGTCGGCCGCTTCTCCTTTTCTTCCAAGCAATTAATACCTTCGTTTGGGAAATTCTCATTATTTCTTCTGTTACGCACGTAATAACCTGGATAGCAGAATCATTTTCATAGCTGGACTTCTGCACGTGAAAGGAAAAGGGGGGGGGGGCGAACAGCTCACACATTATTATTTGCCAGGTTCATGGCAATAACGCAATTGGTTTCTGTCACGACAAACTTCGGGGATCGCTCACGACAGCCAGGTGGTATTGCACTGCATGGATAACGTCTTTATAAATCAGTGTATAAAAGAGTCTCCGTCCGATAGGACCACATCAAGAGGCTGAAGTATTTTGAAAACTGCACAAACTAAACCAGTGAAGAACACTCCGTTGAGGGTTGGAACCATGGATTCCCACATTGTAGATTAATACGATACCAACGGAGGCATCGGCATGCCCCAGGCAGACAGTAAGACGAGTTAACAGACGTATGGTCATCATAACGAAGGGTAAACTATATCACTGCATATTTCGCTTCTGTTCTGACCGTTCTTTGACTGACAATGTATCTTCCGTTTTATAAAGTCTGTGTAAAAGTAAAACTGTTCACCATGGCACGAAAAACAAATTGGTTCGATTCCCCTGCACTGAATAAAATCAGGAAAAAAAGCATCCGCCAGCTTAATGTTTTCAATTCTGTCCATAGAAGCATAACATATTTACAATCAATCGTCTTTAGTCTTATTGAAAGGTTACGATGTGTGCTACACTGTGCAAATAAAAATGGGTGCTGTGAACAGAAAACAAAGGATAAAGATTATAAATAGCTAGAGATATGCTGGTTCGTTATGGAACTTTCAACTTTTTGTTTTGATCATAAAGAAAGAAGAAAAAAGTGGGGGGTTGGAAAAAAGAGACACTAGAGGTTTTGAGTTAAAGCTGGTCACTTTTCTCTGATTTTTTAAATGTTTAGCTACGTCAGCGTGAGTTTCTGTCTGTCAGTCTGTCTGTCAGTCTGTCTGTCTGTCTGTCTGTTTGTCTGTCTTTCTGCCTCTGTCTCTGTCTCTCTCTCCTCTCTCTCTCTCTCTCTCTCACTC
>NW_004797377.1:666794-668964 GCF_000002075.1 Aplysia californica | reverse complement strand
CAGACAGACAGACAGACAGACAGACAGACAATAAAACAGACAGACAAACAGACAGACAGACAGACAGACAGACAGACAGACAGACAGACAAAAGAAGAAGTTGTTCGTGTGCGCCTGTCTTTAAGAAACTTCCCAAGGGTGATTCATTTCAAGGAAGTCGGAGTTGCGAACTGAAAAGATCTTCAAACAAAGACCATACGTAATAATAAATTATGAACTAGCTTACATTACGTAAATTGTAAACGTCAGATTGGCTTCCAAGTCTTTGATATTCACTGTTAAAGTCCTGCCTTATTTCATAAACACTTCACGTTTGTAATAAAAGGAAGTAACAAAGAAATAACAAATAAAAGAGACATTTTTCCGCCTCTTGTCTGCTCATGTGTAAATATTGGACTGTCTGCCCCAAGACAAACAGCAGGTCTTGCAGTGTGTATTACTCTCTCCGTTCACGGGGTATCCGTCCTGTAATATCCCAAATGCCCGATTCGCTTCCACAGGACGAGCCATTGCCTTGTTTGGGAACACAAAGACAGATGTTGCCCATATCATATGTGATATCCCCAGATACTGACATTTTTACGCAAAAGAAAATTCTGAAATCGCAACCTGGTATTCTGAAATAATACACAGTAATAATTAATAACAGTCAGTATTTGTTCTGCGCAAATTTCCGCTCAACAGCAAGCTCTATGCGCTTTATAATCCATATTATTACTCCAGCAGACCTGATAGCATTCTGAAACAATCTCGACGTCCTGGGAAGCATACAATGCAAGCTGCCATTGTTATGTGTGCTAAAACACTAACATACTGACAAGATATTTCGCTGTCTATGGACGAGGAATCCATTCTTACGTGGGTGATGTGAGAAACATTCGTGTAAGTGCCTTTCCCAAGGACACAACGTCGAACCCTGGAACCCCGCAACCTTGCAATTACGGGTCCGGTATCCTAACCACAGGAATACCGACACCATCGTACAGTACACCCTTTGAATTCTCCATTGCTTGCAGTGACTCGAGCATTGTCTTTGTCGATAACGGTTAGCGCTGAGTAAGGAAAGCGCATTCTTAACAGTAAAGCTTTACTCACGAGACAGAAGTGAAGACCAAAATAGTTAAAAACAGAAATAATTCTCTTTTTTAGGGGGGAGGGGTGTTTGGATTTGGTTGTTTTGTTTTGTTTTTGTTATTTTCTTTATTCGTCTATTTTACTTTGCCCAAACTTACTATCATTTTGAGACAGGCCTTAGTGTACATTGTTCTTGAATGACGATAATGCAGGTTGTTTCTGATGTAGGCTCTCTGCTAAGAAAGAGACATATATCTGTATCACCAAAGCTACCCTTTTTTAGTTTCAGTAACAGTTTTACGCACTTACAACACAATTAGCTCATCTAAGTATTCTAAGTGCCAAAGCTTAGAGGTGTTACAAGAGAGTAGCAAAAACAAAAAAGGAGGCGGAGAAATAACGACGATAGATGATTGATAAGAAAGAAGGAAGAAACCACACTAGAGCAGCCGCCAACAAGCCACAGACGATTCCTGAAACAGTTAATTATTACCTTTAAAATGAAACCTCAAAGTTCTTGATCTTCTGATGTAACAACCAATTTTGTTTCAGTTATAGCATATACAGAAAACCACACAAATAAAACGGAAGACATGTACAGGCGTTATCTTTCTAGCCGATTACTTGTGCATTCTAGGGTTAATCAATACTACAGCAAAATCTGAAGAATCATAATGGATACCAGCAAAAGTCTCCATTTTCGCGGCCAGATATCATAGCATTCCAGTAGAACTTGAAACCATGATAATATGGCTTTAAAAAACACAATTATTTTCATTATTATCATGGCGTATTAAACGGCTCTAATCACACGTCAACAAGGAGTGTAATATTTATGCACAGGTTTTGTATTTGCCTCATGGGTCCATTGTTCAGATTGATCACAATGTTTCTAATTAATTAATGCCTGTGGTTTCGAAAGCAATATTCCCCATGAGAGAAAGAACGCGCATATTCACATGTAATCAAAAAGCTAGAAAGAAATTTGATTTTTCCGCGTATTTAAAGATTTTTTCATCATGTATGTTTGTGCGTATGTGTGTGTGTGTGTGTGTGTGCGTGTGTATATGTGTGTGTGTGTGTGTGCGTGTGTGTG
>NW_004797377.1:657062-664987 GCF_000002075.1 Aplysia californica | reverse complement strand
CGCTCTCTATCTCTCTGTGTCTCTCGCTCGCCCCCCCCCCAACAGTAAACAAATGATCAAACTACAATAATTAGGCCTTTGTATCTCTGTTTCTCTCGTCGGGCTCTCGTTTAGCTCTCCAGTCAAGGACATCCAACCACCGAGATCGAGGATCTGTCTATTAGGCGAACTACGCAGAAGCGCATCTTTCTGTTCCTCCTCCAAAAGACTCCGAAAATTTGATTACGACTATCATTACACCGAAATGCATGAGCCCTTCAGCTGTTCGCCAGGCTTAAGAGCCAGTATGAGTTTCTGTGAAGACAGAGGGTAACATGATCCCCCCCACACACACACAAAATTACTAAGGCAACTACTTTTGTACGCTCATCCAGTACATGGAAACCGCGAGGAGAATTTCAAACTCAGTATGGCGGATGTGTGAAAGCAGCATAGTCTAGTAAATACCAGGCCATATTATGATTTTATAAATACACGAAGAGGCAAAGTCCTTTTACAGATAGGAAGAGCTAGGAACATTCTTTCAATGTTAATGTTTTCACGCCCCGATCGACATAATTTCGATAATTAAGAAGGTGGGCTCAAAGGGATACAACATCTCAGCAGCACGGAAGTTTCAGGATCTAATTTTTTAATTGTCTTTGTCGTAATTTATAGAATATTTCCACTCAGCTCGTTGTCTTAAAGTGTGGGGGATGCTTTGCCTTAAAAATGGTGTATCTTTCATCAAGTAGGCTGTTAGATTCAAACTCAAATGATGAATTTGTGGTTGTTTTACTCTCAGTCTTTAATTCCACCTCCATGGCCTTTTCGGAGAGATAAACCAGAAAAGAAACAAAGAAAAAAGCATCAACTAGTTTGGTCAAGTGTTGCCACAAGAAGAGTCAAGAACTGGAAACGCGGAACGTAAAAGTGAGAAGTTTATTATCTTCGGAAAGGCCAAAAACCGAGAGTGTGAGAGCAGAGGACGGCAAGATCCCATCATCTTTATTACATTCGATGTGAGCTGATTTCTTCCCGTGAGGAGTACGCTCATTTATATGAGGGCATAGAACCTTCATACCTACATCAAGCATTGTTGGGGGTGGGGATGGGGGGGAGAGAATATGCCGAGCTGGCCTTATGAAAGTGTTTCCCAATCTACTTAGTCCCAGTTTTCCTTCCAGACGATGGGGTTCAATATCCCACAGCTGAGGACTAATAAATTGGGCTGTGGCCACCATTTCACTATGCTAATGAAATAGTTGTAGCCAGCCGTTGATCCCGAGACGCTTTTGAACAATAGCAATCCAAAGCAAAGAGGTCTAAATCATGGGAGGAGGATTATATCCTCTTTCCAAGAATATTTCTATTCAGTCCCGCGCCTTGATGTAAGACCGACTGCTCCAAAACTTCAAAATGACCCACAACGTCTTTTGAAAGGTTTTTATGGTTTCCAAAAAGCATAAAACAACAATCATAACGACAATAAAGATGACGAACTAGTTCTAGTCAGAAGAACCTACCGCCCATAGTTCAACCCTTCTACATTTTAACCACTGTGTCCAGGAAATATGTATAAAACCTACTGTTATATCTCCCACAGCTTAGGGCGGAAAAGACAATTATTTCCAGCGATCATCTTCCTGCTTTGTATAACTCAAAAGCTCAATATAACGTTTCAATATTATACATGTGCTACTGGAGTTTTTCAGCATGATCTGTGGGTTTTTTTAATGACTGTTTATGTTACGCAGAAGAAACATTAAATTCTTCAACGAAAAAAAAACCGGAAAAGAAACAGAATTACTTAGAATTCTTAGAGATATACGTCTATCGCGGCGTGGTGGCATAGAAGGAGGGCACTGGCCTCTGTTGAAGAGTTAAATAATATGTACTTGAGTTGCTTTGTAGACGTTTTATGTGAAGATTAAACGAATAAACTCTGCCTAGTAGAGCTTTTTTACTTTCATTGCAACCATTTAGATAATAGTAATTACAACACCAATAGAAACAACAACAGTGACAACAATAGCTCTTCTTTCCAAATGACGTTGTTGGTTAGTACAATAATTGTCAAATGATATACAATTTTAAAAAAGCTCTGGCTCACACACTCTTACGCAAATGTATGCCCAAATAGAAAAGTACCAAGCCAATACACCTACTAGAACTGAAAAGGAAAACCGGAACGTAAAATAAAGTGCAGTTCAGAAAGCATCAAAGACAGGACAGTCAAGCATGCAGGACACCTTACAGCAGGCCACAGCCAGACTAGCATAGAGTAGAGGAGACACCCTCCCCCCCCCTTCCGCCCCCGGTCTTTTTTGTGCCCTCAAATCACTCGGACAATTACACAAAATAAAGGGGTTGGCTTTACCTGTTTATCGAATTTTCGATCAACTTCATCCAAGTCAGGCGCGCTGCAATGTGCAGCATTTCGCAATCCTACAAGTCTGTTTATCACATAAAGTTAGTGAATCCTCTGGAAGCGACGCGGCAATATCGAGCCAGACCAGAACACCGTCGGAAGAAAAACGTCATATTACAAGTATTGCAGCGTTCCTTATGGCGCCCACACTCTGTAAGCGAGATCAAAACGAGTCAAAGGTGGAGGAAAAGGCTTACAAATTATGACACTGATTGATTGATATTTATATATATAATACAAGATGTCTAAGAAGAAGTCCTAAAAATCCGTTTTTTTCTCTTCCCACGCTCTCTTGACAAATTAGACATGCAATCACAATTGAGTGTCCAGATACCCTAGCTAAGGAAAGTTAAAAACAGCTTTTTTGCGGAGGTTTGAATTGTAGTAACGAAAATGGGGCTCAATTTGAGCATCTGTAACAATACGTACGTTTCAGGATGAAGCGCGACTACTACAAGTGTGTTTCAGGAAAGTGTGCAACTTTTTGGACACCCTGTATATATATTATAACATACAATTGTGTGTGTGTGCGTGTGTATTTATGTGCATGTGAGTGAGTGTGCGCGTGTGGGGGGGGGTTACAATAAAAGAGATTGAAAACAGCTGTCTTTGGTTCAAGCCCGATGCAAATGTCAGTCAAGTTGCCATTAAAGAAAACAGACCACAACATTATGACGTAAAAGTAAAACGCGAGGGATCGAAGGCTTGTTGTTTTAACAAGTGTGGTCATTCGAGCGGTGCTATTGATTCTGTTAAAGTTGCCGCACTGTTGCTGTTTTTATTTGTTTTTTATTGAGTGTGAGTTCAGTGTCCATATAGCAACAAAGGGCATTGTGCTGACAATGTATTAAAGAAAGACTTTTTTAAAAAGGAAAGTTTTTTTTTTTGGGGGGGGTAAATATTTTACGGCACACATTAAATATTTTCAGTTGGTGGGAAATTCTGAATTTTGCCCGGGTGGCGGCCAAAGCCTACTCTTATCGATTTTGGACCACCAAGGGATCTTTAACGAGCGCAACATGCGCACAGGACCTCTGACATTTTTCACCTTTGTCCGAGAAGGCTATGAGTAGATCTTTCCTACCATAAGATCAAGGGTGTGCCTAAAAGACAGCAGTAAGAAGGAGCCAGGGAGTAGCAGTAGAAAGGCTGCAGAAAGAGTCAGGAGCCCAAAGGAGGGGGGCAAATGAGGTGACGGGGTGGGGGCAGAAAGTGGAGGCGAAAGCAGACGACAGAGTATTGCTAGAAAGCAGGAAAGAAGATGAAAGGATATAATTTTAAGATATGGAAAATGTCCTTTCCAACCGTATTCAAACCCGCAAACCTGGGACCTATTGAATGAGGGGCGAACACCTTAACCTCTTGGCCACGAGAGCCCCCAAGCAAAGTATGAAATATTACACCAAAACAAATATCTCAAATTATGTACATTGAAGCCTAGATGCTGTCTTATGCCATACCATTATTTGTTGGATGTACTTTTTCCTGATAGGTGGCGAGTCTATCCAAACCCACTCACAGCGCGAACCACTTAGGGAGAGAGAAATGGGGGCAAGCAGAGTAATTAGAACTCAGCCCATTTAAACCTTAAAGTAGAAACCTCCGTTTTAAAAAGACAACAGAGAGCTGCCTGGGCGACGCTACTAGAGTATCTCTATTTATTCCATCTCCATGTCCATATTTCACAGTAACACGTGGCGTTTTCTCAAGCCCGTGGGAATCTACGCACGTTTCCCGAGAGGTCCAGACATAGGTTTAATACCGAAGGCTCGCAAGAGACGTGCCTTGATGAATCATTTTTACGGGGAAGGATGAATCAATCATGATACTGATATTTCACCGCTTGACTCAAAATACTCAAATGCCCCCGATTAAGCGCCAGAACCTAAAGAAGAATTTCCCCTGAAAAAGGAAAACGGCGTGGAATAATACCTAAATGTGGCGCCATCTTCTGGCAAAAGGGTTGAGCTTGGGGAAATCAGACACGTGTATAGATCGCCCAGCAATCAGGAGGTACAGATTTTAGGAAAATGATGGAATATCGAAGTGGTACTTATTTAACGTTTACAATGGCGGGGCTGGGGGCTTTGTATTCGTGAAATCCACGCAGTATATAATCTCTCTGGGACGCCAGAAGGAAGTATATGAGAAAATGTTGAGGACTATTTAAGTCGCAAGAGCTGAGTTTGCAGACGGTCCAGTCTAAAATAGCTAACTAATAATGTTTTTTTTTATAAACTCTCTTTTGTATTAATCAGCTGTCTTTCGTATTGCAAGAGATGTGGGGAGGCAAAAGAGAAAATATCACACATATATTATTAGTAACCTCTGCCCATTCGTAAATAGAGTGTGTTGCAACGACAATATACAAGTGTTCGATACATTTTCCAAGAATAGGATCATGTCAGAGTCGACGCCCCTTTAGTTTTGCTCGCTCACTGTTATCATTTATTTCTAAATTTCTGGGTCTTTGCTGGAATAAGAAACTTACTAGAGCGTTGGAAGGGGGTTGGTGGGTTATTGGCTGAATCAGAGGGTGGGTCTAAATGTAGGTGTGAGTATGGGATCAAGACAAGGGGTTTGGAGAAAATAAGATGGATAAAATAATGTGAAATACGAAGTGCTTTTGCCACTGACAAACAGACAAACGGCACCTAACAGGATCAGTTTAGAAATTTTTCAAGCACTTTTAATAAAACTAACCAATTTGTACGAGGTTGGGCGGCTCGTAATCAATGCCTGTTTCGCCATAGCTCTCTTATTTTTGCACAAACGACACACCAAAAGAAAGCTTAGAATATCAGCTAAATGCTGCTTACATTATTTTTCGACATACTCTAAGGTATCGAATGAAAGAGGGGGGGGGGGGTAGGAATAAACAACGGGGGGGGGGGTTGGACAAGTGGTCCAAAATTAAGAAACGGGGGGTGGAATAAAAAAAAGAGGGGGGGGGGGCTGGTACATTCAAACTCATACCTCTGTACAAGTAGGAACAAATCTGTTTTACTTCTCTTTCAGTGAATAAAAGAACAAGAGATCAAGAAATTTTAGTAATTTTAGTGAGTTACTGTGACAACTTTTCCCTTTTAGGAACAAACCAATTTCATTAAAAATACAAACCAATGAACAAAAGTTTTTTTTTAATGCACAAAATTGAGGTAGTCAACCCGGTACCGGTACTAATAGTGAGGTTAATTTTCCATTTACAACAACAAAAGAAAAGAAGTTTCATTCAGATATCTAGATTCTAGATTATAATGTTTCACATGATCGTCCGTCGTGGCAAACTGGAAAATAATAAACGGGGGATATGGAATAAGGAGCGGGGGGGGGGGGAGGGAGGGGTGCGCAAAAAAACTGAAAAGTAATAAGCGTGTGGGGGGGGACGCCTTTTTGATACCTTAGAGTAGTCTTCATTGTGATCCATACAGAGCGGCCAACTCCGGACAAGTTGGCGTATCCAGTCAACGAAGAAATCAGCAAAAAGTCTTGGACACCACAACCGATCCCCACCACCATTATTGTCAAAGTGATTTCCTTTCGGGTACTCCCTTAGGTGTGGGGAACGGAAGAAGTCCGAAGGAGCAAGATCAGAACCGTAAGACAGATGCGGCAGGATGGAGAAATCTGACGTGTGTGGGGGCGCTCTTTATAATGCTGCATCATTGCATCTGTCCAAGGGCAAACCCGTCTCAGCCCCAGCTTGTGAAAAGTTGCAAATATTATTATTGTTCTTAGTTCACTACCTTCTCCTGTCCCAGGAACTCCGTTTGAAACATGCCTTCCAGGTCTCAGAAAATGATAAGCAGCATGTTTTTCTTGCTGTGGCAACTCTGTGGCTTTCTAGAACGAATATGTTCGTTCAATTTTGCCTCAGTCGGGTCTTCTCTTTTACATGATCTTGCCTTTCATCTAATGGTGCTAACATTGACACAAACCTTACCATACATAGATATTACGCTTTCATCGATTTCTGCTGCTGAATTGCCGAAGGTTGTGAGAAACACAATCACAGCACATTGTTTGAAGCTAAGCTATTTGTAGGTAGCCATTTTTAGCTCTGACCGAGGTATCCAAGCACATGTTGTGACACGTGCTATTTTGAGTGTGAATGACGTCATGAGGAAGTGAAATTGTCTGTGGTGGTAGTCAAATGAGTTATATTTCAGTATTTATAGCAAGTTTCATTATAATACAATGAATCATTCTCAAAGGGGAGACATTAACATCTCGATTTCTTATGCACAGTAAAATTGTAAATGTAAATGGGCTGATTCATCAATGTCATGCTCATAGCCTGAACTGCAACAGGGAACTGCTGCTTTTTTTCCTAATCCTTACTATCGTCATTTTTCCTCTACTTCTTTTGCATATTTGTCACATTCTTGCGACCCGCTATTTCAGGGGTGTCTTGATAGTCGAAGCAGACTTTGTGCTGTTGAAGCTGGAAAGGTGAGCAGAGTAAGGATTTCTCTGTTGACATTCACCCCTTTGGCGCTCATATGACCTATGCAGTTGTGAGCGCCGTAAAACATCTACTAAAACAACAACAAAAATACAATCAATAAGTAAAAAGTTAAGGCATAAGAAGCATCACTTTTCAGCCCATTTTCGTACTTCTATGTTAAGATTGGGATTGTACTGCTTCTTGTCCAGAATTTTGAAGGACTTCATTCAAAGTCCCGACAAGCTCTATATACAAAGCTTCATCTTTCTCTCGCAAACAATTTCGTAGATATAGTATGGGCTCAAATCTGGAATACGAACGCGTGAACTCTTAAATCAAAGTCTTCTTCTTCAGCACCCACGGGCATCGGTGTCCAAGCGACCTTTTTCTGTTTAGTAAGTGTTTTACTGCACTTGCAACACAATAAGGTCATATAGGTGCCGAAGATTAGAGGTGTTACATGGGAGTAACAAACACAAAAAGAAGGAGGGGAGATAAGGACCACACCAGAGCACCCACCAACCGCCCGCATCGACCTTTGATTTACGGACAGGTCACAGCTGTTGAAGCAGGGCTTATTCACACTGCGGCCTCAAACAAACCTGAAGCTCTGGTCTGAAATCTATAGCTATAAATCAATTGGCCTTCCACCCTTAAAAGGACGTCCGTAATATCCTTGATACCCCCTCCCAAAGCATCGTTCCTATCCAACTTCCGCCAGCTACAATCTATTTCACACGCACTTCCATATGGAAATGGAAATTGATTCACACATTGACACTGTATCCAGATTCATCGATATGCATAGACATGTTCGTGTGTATTTAGTTCAGAAAGTAGATTTCAACAAGTGTTCTTTCAGTTACCTATTTATTTATTTCATCACAAAGAAGCAGGCTTGCCTTTGAATATGCGCACGTACATAATACATAAAAAGCATGATAGAATAGGGGAAGAAATAAGCCAACAAGATACACACTGAAAGGAACAACAGTGCAGACCACAAGGCCGGCGAATAATAATAATAATAATAATATCTAGCCTGTGAGTGTAAGAGAATTTTAGGGA
>NW_004797377.1:649562-652062 GCF_000002075.1 Aplysia californica | reverse complement strand
CGTACTTCACCCCACACACACGAGGGTTGATTAATTCTTGTGCCTGAGGTAATAATCACACTCGTATCGCGCTCACTCTTAATGAATTTCTGAGATGAGCTTCTGGAAGTCTTTTGTGTTCCGCCGACAAACATCGTAACAGAGACTGTTCCCACGAACCAAAAGTAAAGGAAAGTGCGGATTGATCCTTGTCAATTAGTCCACATTGTCTGGGTCCGTAATTTACAGTAAGTTCAGAATAAGCATCACTGGCAGTCGAATATTGTATAATAAAATCTATACTAAAGGTACAATATTACAACATGCAAGTGGCTGGTTGGTTGGGCGTTCTGGTGTGGCCTTCCTTTCCTATCAAACATCTATCGTCATGATCTCTTCTCCTTCATCTCTTTGTATGCTAATCCCTAGTAACACATCTAATGTTTGGCAATTATATGTCCTAATTATGTTGAAAGTGCAATAAAATTCCAACTGAAACATGCATCTTCCCCATTGTAGAGCTCAGCTCGCGTCACACCTCAAACCAGGTAAGATTCACCTTTGCCATTTTACTTATTTTAGTAAATATTCATCGCACTGTTAAATAGAAGAAGGGCCTTTCGCAGTACGAATCAAACATTTGGTCCAATGGTTAAAGAAATAAAAGAAGGAAGGAAGGAAGGGACAAAGGTATTCGGAGACAATGCACCATCACAAACACAGTTTCTAGTGAAGACGTGCTGGTTTTCACGTTTGTCTTTCCAACTGTAGAGAAGTGCAGTAAGTCTACACATCGTCCTTTTTCTGTTCTATTCTCTTGACATAGCTTCGTCAGTTTTTATACCCCCCCCCCCCCTAAAATTGACACAATTCAAATATTTTAGAAGACAGGCTTCGACCCTGCTCTGTCGGGGTCAACCCGGGCTGAGAGGGATATAACCAAAGATAGTACATAACAAGATGGGCCACTTCTCTCTTTGAGCCAATTAAAAAAGTGTCCTCAAAATTTGGTGGCGCCCTCTTCACAAAAGCGCACTCTTTGCGAACAGAGTTACCCTACTTGAGTTATAAAAAATCAAAGTGAAACTAGCAAGTTTTGGGATAAATTTCGGAAGAACGCTTTTTTTAAATGGTTACCCTGACAAAAAACCTCTTCCGGAGGAAAGGGTGGTGGTTTTCTTCGTTTAATTTGACTTTAGAATGAAAGGCAAGAGGTCATTAAAATTTTTAAAAACCTAAAACTCCGCACTGAACGTACCCGAACTGCTGATGAACAGCAGTCGATCTGCGCACGCAAGGAGGTGCTATTCCTATTCTTCTTCTGGAAAAACGAAAGAGAGCTTCAAAACAGACTGCAGCGCCATCTGAAGCAAAGAGCATACTTCCTGCGGACACTTTTTTGGCTGAGTGGCCCATCTTGTTATTTACTATCATTGATATAACATCCCAGCAGAAAGGCCGGGACACTCGATATTAATTCTCCCCTTGGGAATCGAACTCGGGTTTCCTGTGTGCAATAGCGAGGTGCCAAGCCGCTACACCGCTGACACCGGTTTCCTTTTCTGGCTTTTGATAGGCTGCTTGAATATCTCTTAACTTACTTAAGTATCTTACGATTCTTTTGTCGCCCTCGATTTATTCCCCACTTCACATTTGTAGTTGTTCTTTTATAGTTTGCTTTGTTTTGTTTCTTTAAGCAAAATGCCCAAATTGACCTAGAATATATCGCTTTGATGGTGAAGTTTTTTCACAACATCTCCCCCCCTCAAAAAAAAATATATCTATTTCACGCAAAGAGTAAATATTATAGCATGAATGAGGTTGAAGAATGGCGAAATTCTCCGCCACTGAATGCCAACGTTCCCTGGATTGGTCAAAGTGTATCCAACTGCGGCATAGAGGTTAACGCTAGTACAGTGTTCTACGATCTCCGATCCTTCACAAGACGATTTAGTAGGGACGGCTCTCAGGATAACCGGGCTGGCAATGTTCTTCTCTCTCTCTTGATTCCCAGTTGTGCCCCTTTATAATATATTTCATAGCGATGAATTGTCTGCCAAAAATACCCCACAAGACATCTGGTTGCGGCTCATAGACCGATTCTTTTTGTTCTTGTTATTCCCCAAAGGAAGCTGTTGTTCTGTGTATCGTACCTCAAACTATTTTTAAATAACTTTCTCCAAAGGATTCGTTACATCTTAAATCGATTAGGAATGCGGGTATAAATATTTCTATTTCTCCATGGGGGTTTACCGTTTAAAAAGCTTGTTCTACATGTTAAAAAAGAAATATGTTCGGTCGACTGGATACAGATACCAACTTGTAATTTGTTAGCCAGAGGAACACTTTTCCCATTTATCTGTCCGACTTCCAAACGCTCCTTTCCCATAGGCTAGAAGTCCGCCGCTATACGCATAGATAAAAGAAGAGTATGCACACATTAACACACACACATTAACACACATACACATACACACACACACATACACACACACACACACACACACACACACACACATAT
>NW_004797377.1:647201-648562 GCF_000002075.1 Aplysia californica | reverse complement strand
CACACACACACACACACACACACACACACACACACACACACAGAAACATCTCTACTGCCATAGTATTATTAGACTGAAGTCTTTCAGGGCTCGCGACGCACCTGTGAACTGAATGTGCAGTATATTTTGTGTGTGCTCGCACTTCGCATTCAAGTGCACATGTTTGAGTACAGAATGTGAGAAGTTCTTTGTTCATTTTATCTTTAAGGTTTATCTGGACTCAAGTCCACCACTCCTTTCATCTCAAGAAGGTCACTTAGGAGCCGGACTTTTGCTCCTTGAGTCTAAGGCCAATAGTGCTGAAGCAAGTCTGGAGGCGCAGAAGGAAAAGGGGGTGGGGAGGAGGCGAAGTGGGTGAGGGGGGCAAGAAAGCTCAAGAAAAAGTCCACGCTCCACTACCTTGGAAATACAAAGTTCTATCTGCTCAGCGCCTAGTTTTGAGAAATCTGACGTTAAAAATGTTAAATCTTTCATCGTTCCTCTTTGTTTTAGAACTTTAAGCTATAAGATTCATATAATGGAAGAATAATCGTGGTTGAACTGTGTGTGTAGAAAGAAATCGAAAGCTGAAAATGTGCCGACTCTATAAACAAAAGAGAACACTTAAAATCACAAGTATGGTATCCCACATATTGCCATTTGTTCTATATCGGGTATCTGAATCGTCACTGGATTATCTTCTAGTCTATCTAACTGTAAATTTTCGATTGATCACTCTATTTCAATTATCATAGATATATATCTAGGCCTTATTATGATTCTGGTACAAATATTTTTAAAAATTAGAAACATGTAGGATATCCTTTTCTTGCTTAGATGTGTCCAATTAAGTTTCGAAAGATTCTAATATCTTTGGATTAACTGTTATGCCTGCTGACTGAACAGCAAATGTCATGGAAGGGGTGATTGGAGAAAGACAACGGTTAGACTGCTCTAATGAATAAGAAACTAGCTACAGCACATATTCTTCTTTTCCTGTCACCTCCGCTCACCCATCCGTCTAGACAAACCATTCCTCTTGTCAAACATCTGTGCAACAAATAATTATTCACCATCTAATCCATTACGGAAAACGCATTTCCCCAGGAACAAATCTTCAATTCTGTTTGTGTCAGGCGGAAGGCGTTATTCTCCCTGTTAGATAAGTCTTTATTCTCCATTATCTGAAGACTGGGAAATCTCACTGGTGTTCCTGTCCCGGAATCCTTCAACAGAGTCATTGTCTCTGGCTTCTCGTGATGCCTCCAACACTCGAGACAGCGACTTACGTGCGGGGCACCTTAAGCAGGACATTACATCTATCTTGGCCTCGTATGATGTATCTATAAACCAATCTTCATTACCCTCCTTCCTCCCCCCCC
>NW_004797377.1:638236-646482 GCF_000002075.1 Aplysia californica | reverse complement strand
TCTCTCTCTCTCTCTCTCTCTCTCTCTCTCTCTCTCTTGAGCGCGCTCTCTGTGTGTTTCTGTCCGATCTAGCCTGGAGCTACACCAAAGACTCACATGTAGACAGTACGATACGGCATTTCACGTTTTCCTATATATTTCCGGGAATTTCTATTCCCCAACCTGTCCATTTCCTTTCCTTTTTCCCATAATCTGTTACTCTATTTCTGCATTCCTTCGAGTGAGGACAAAGAGAAGCAACAAGCAGACGACGACAGTAACACAGGTTCCTGGGGCCAGATGAATAGCGCGTATCTTTCAACGAGACCAGACTATCCCATTTCTACGTATAATTGTTGCCTACAGGCTCCGATTTCATCGTTATGGACGGATACGGTGTCGATAGATGTGCCTGTGATCTGCTAGATGCCACTAGGACCTGCTGGTGGGAGATATGTCTGTTGATCACCGACGGTCACTGCAACCCAAGCATACACAACAACAAAGCGAAAAGAGAAAACTCCATTCTTTTCATTCTAAAACAGGTTAAGATTTTTCTTTCCCACGGAGAGTGTACGAAGACGATACCACCATGTCTGGAAGAAATGACAGGGTGCTCTAAAGAAAATGAATGATACTCCAATTTTGGGGGCGCAGATTCTCCATTCATTTGTTATGATTCTATTCACTGGCCAAGCAGATTTTCTTCTCCATTTATTGATGATTTATTCTTTTTTCCACGCATTTGATTACTTCAGTATAAATCTGCAAGACGTCGTCACTCGGCTATTTCGGTGGGGTTTTTTACTTTATCATGCGTTATGTTTTCAATCATACTCTATTCTCTTCAAGTCCCCCAAGTCCACCTCACCACAAACCTCACTCCCAATCTGAATATACGATTTATGTATCGTTGGTCACTGATCATTTTATATCATATTTTCCAACCTTGTCTTCTCTTCACGGCACCACTTTTGGGGGTGGATCATGTCTGTTTGAGAAGTGGAAGTATCTGTATGTACGTTGTCGAAAGTTGTAAGCGACCTGGGGAGGGGGGGGGGGGGGTTCCCTTCTAGATTACAAGATTTCCAGCCATCGTCATATTAAGTACCTTGTGGGAGTAGTTTCAGAGCACAAGCACAAGCAAATTCTACAGGGGCGTTGTGTCGCTCTGAGCCCTTGTTGGCCCAAGCATGTAGGGTCGAAGCCCGCCTCCTAATTGATGTAAATAGTTAATAAAGATTTTTTTTAAATAAATAAATATATGAATGTATAAAATTATTACTAATAACAATGATAATACTGATGATGATGATGATGATGATGATGATGATGATGATGATGATGATGATGATGATGATGATAATAATAATAATAATAATAATAATAGATTGCATTTACATAGCGCTCTAGATCCATCACATACTCTGAGCGCTTTACATCAATCACATGATCACTGAGAGATTCACACAAGATAAAGTATTTCACTGTAACAAGAAAAACCAGTTCAACTACAAAAAAGAAAAACTATCTCAACAGTACATTAATTATATACTCATAAAGACAGCAGTAACAACAACACATTTCAGCACTTACTAACACACCATAACTAAGAATTAAACAAACGAGTCACAAGCGATCGCTTAAACCAATTAAGATTTGTTATTTCTCTGAGATCCTGGGGTTAGGAGTTCCAGATTTTAGGGCCAAAAAGTGAGAAACTTTTCTCACCAAAAGATTTTAATTTCATTCTAGAGGCTCTGAATTTTGTTTCGTCTGTGGATGACCATAACTGATGAGATGGAACAAACGGTGTTAAAAGCTCAGATAAATATGTTAGGGCGATAACAGATGATAAAAACACCTACATGAAATAAAACACAGACAGAAAGTCACCAAAAAATATGTTAGAGCTGCCAAGTGATCGTAATTTTACTCCTCATCGGCACAGTTATACTATCTGGAAGGGACCCTGCTTGTCAATGCCAACTTGTGCCGCATGGGACATATCCAAGAAACAGGCGGAGATCCTGGATACAACGTGGGCCCACGTGGGAATATATCTTAGGTCTTTTGAGTGCACGTCGGTGAACCTAACCTTCACACTACCAGCACCGGTAAACTACAACCTTCTTCCTCGGAACAAAGACATAGACACACAAAGTAGCGTGAGCTCCTGCCTTTACCAATCAATAACACACTCAATATCCTACTCCTACACACCCCCAGTTGGTACATAATAGAGGTCAGCACAAGCTAATTCCCGAAGGTTACCGACCCCTTGGTTCAAGAGGGGGACGAGCTCGCAATCAAGCAGAAATGAGCGCTCACTCATCCAGAGAGGTGGAAGAATGGACTGATGGTGCGTGGACCCTTGCCATCTCTGAGAATACGACTGCAGAGAGCCTTTTGCAGAAGGTGTTGACAACTTAGATCAGACGGTAATAGAAACTGTCTTATCAAGAGGTCAAAAGGCTCAAACCTCACCAACCAGAACCCTTGGTCAGGTGACCCCCGAACCGACCACTGGAAACCAGGCAACAGAAAGCTCACTATTATGGTATTATACTACCTTCTTCAGAAAGAGCACTGCGAGTTGTGTGCCCATTATTTGTAAATGACACTCTAAACTGAATCTATACGTTATCTGACCAGACGAATCTGCCTACGTCAGGACTTTTCCCCGTTCTGGCCAACGGCAGACAACCTATATACCAAGATGTTGGGAAGAATGTTTATCCTGGGAAAGCAAGTTATATTCGATGTTTATCAGGATTAAATGCGAAGAAGAAGAAGAAGAAGAAGAAGAAGAAGAAGAAGAAGAAGAAGAAGAAGAGCAGCAGCAACAACAACAAGAACAAAACAGCAACAATAAAACAACAATAACAACAACAACAACAACAACAACGACAACAACAACAACAATAACAACAACAACAACAACAACAGCAGCAGCAACAAGAACATGTCAGACCGATATAGCAAAAGGTCTCGATGACCGTAATAAAAGCAGATGAGCCGTTCTGTCACACAACGACGCCCACAATTTGATTAATGCCTTCATTTCTCCAAATACAAAGACCAGCCTCTGGGAAGACTGGCAGACTATGAAAGAAGTAGGAAGTGCGTCTGAGGAACAGTCAAATAAATGACCGTTGCTATGAGCCAAACCGGGGAAATAAACACACATTATGAGGAGATTAGATAATAGATAAATATCGTGATTATGGCTGGGTCTACATCCATTGAGATTTTTTTTTTTTCTGACAAGCGTAGATGACTGAACTTGGAAACGTTTTGAAGGACTTCATGTTGCCTTTTTTAATTAATTAGTTTATTTTTGTAAGTGTATTACGGCGCCGACAACTGCAAAAGGTCATCTGAGCACACGTAATTTAGTAGGAATTAATTTTGAATTTGGCCAGGCGGCGGCCAAAGCCCACTGTTATCGATTTTAGGACCACCAAGTCATCTCTAATGTGCGCTACTTGCGTTCGGGTCAGTTCTTTTTTGGGGGGGGGGGGGGGGGGGGGTGCTTTTTTAGCAAATTGGTGTAAAGGCCTTGATCATCATCACTTGATTTTTAATTTGAAGCACCCATGACTCTCGTGGAGAGGCCATAGTGAAATTACTTTCAGGGCGTTAAAACAAAGATCTTGATCTAGTCCTGAATAGTATTTTTAGCAGCTGGACCAAATTTGTCCTAACAAAATAATATGTATATAATACTTGCACCGCAAGGTTTCAGCAAGGTGCAGGTTAAAATGTGCGATCTTTAAAGTAAGTGTGAGTGTATGTGTTTAACGCCACTTTCCAAACGATTAGGTTATTTGTCAGTGTGCTGAGGGAAAGAATATCTACAGAAAACGCACGGTTTTTTTCTTTGGGGGGGGGGGTATCAAACGCCTTCAAGCATATTTCGCTTTTGTTTTCCACCAAAATCACGACCACATGAAATTGTTGTTTTGTTGTTCTAGTTGGGTTTTTGTGTTTTTGTAGGGTTTTTTTCGGTGGGGGAGGGGGGGGGGTTAATGAAAACTACCAACAACGTGTAAGTATATCATTTTCATGACCTGATTATAGTGTGCTAAGTTGTCATATAAAGCTTGTTTTTATATTTATTAATTTAGGATCACATTTAATTTTTCTTCTCTCGTAGACAACTCATCCTACTTGTCGCCATCGATCGTTGTCTTAGATGTGACTCCCCCCCCCTTCCCCCGGTCCCTTCTCCTCCTCCTCCTCCTCCTCCTCCTCCTCCTCCTCCTCCTCCTCCTCCTCCTCCTCCTCCTTCTCCTCCTTCTTCTTCTTCTTCTTCTTCTTCTTCTTCTTCTTCTTCTTCTTCTTCTTCTTCTTCTTCTTCTTCTTCTTCTTCTTCTTCTTCTTCTTCTTCTTCTTCTTCTTCTTCTTCTTCTTCTTCTTCTTCTTCTTCTTCTTCTTCTTCTTCTTCTTCTTCTTCTTCTTCTTCTTCTTCTTCTTCTTCTTCTTCTTCTTCTTCTACGTTGTCGCAGTGGTTGTTGTTGTTGTTGCTGCTGTTGTTGTTGCTGTTGTTGTGGTGGTGGTGGTGGTGGTGGTGGTGGTTGTCGTTGTCCTGGTTGTTTGTTGTTTTCGTAGTCACCAAACTGCCATGTTTAGACTAGGAACATCACGTGCCCTCATGTTTCACAGGAACCTATTTTTCAACTTTCTTTTTTTCTTCTTGAACATGTACTTGCCTTTTATTTCTTTCATCCCCCTTATACTTTTTGTATTTAACTCCTTTCTCAGATGCTGTAATCTACATGTATCTTTGCACTTTATCCGCCGTCCCTTTGTCGTCATCACCATCTCTGAAGTTGGCCACCATGCTAATACCGCTTTGCCCCCATCGTCTTTAAAACATCTTGTATTTGTTTTGCTCTTTGGGGTGTTACCCTGTCGTTTTGTTTGTCTTCAAATAAGGCCACGCCATAATCATATTTCTCCAATACTCGAGATAGAATTATCCGGGAATCTTCCAGATATTGTATGCGTGTTGTCAGAATGAAAATGGAGTCTTTGAGCTTCTGCATCAAAACAAAACCCTGCTCAAAACAACACAATCAGGACGGAAGTACAGAGTTCAACTAGACTCTTTAATTCAGATCAAAAGAATTCTCTTCCTGCAGGGTTGTGTGTTCGGCTGCACACATTACCCCATGGGGTCCGTTTCTAATAAGGCACGCGCAAACACTTGCCTCTCCTCTTTGATTTTCTAAACAGATAGTGCAACGACTTCACACAAACTTCGCCAGTGCAAAGAGAGTTGCCAAGGCTTGAGTTACAAGCACTCATTTAAGACAGTAAAACGTGTTTTCTTCTTTTCAAAAGAACAAAATCTTATGGACACTTTGTGGCATTAATAGCTGTAATACTCAATATGGATGAGATTTCTATAATATTAAAAAAATCTATAAGAGCGTTGGGAAAAAGGATTTCGTCAGAAAGTAGTTAACTCTGCCCGGCTTTCCAAAGTGCTAGCACACTGTAAAAGCAAGTGAAGGGCTTTGTGTTCGGGGGGGGGGGTGGTTTGAAATTGGGGGGGAAGTGCTTTTTATAAGGGGGAGGGGGATATGCGGGATATTTTGTGGGAATTGGACACCTTATTATTCTCTAGGAAAACAATTTAAATGAGCGGTATGACTCAGAAGAGAGCGGGACAAAAGCCAAGTTAAAAAGAAAAAAGTACCACTTGCACCTGACAGATTTTGATTTATTTAATGGAAAAGTGGGATAACTCTTGCACTCTTCAACTTCGACCGGAACGGCACTAGAAAACAAAAAGTTGGTGCCGCTTTTATGACTTTGTCAACAATTCGATCGCGGTTCCTTTTGGGGCTGTCAAAAAAAAATCGGCTTTTTCTGTCCAATAACTGACTCTACTTGACATGAACACTTCAGACATGATCGAAAGAACTGTAAAATTGTAGTGGTAGTACGCTACTAGGCGGGCTGCTCTGGTGTGTCTTTCTCCTCTTTTTCTATCAAACATATATCGCCATTACCTCTCATTTTCTTTGTTTGCTTCTCTCGAGTAACATCTCTTATGTTCGGCATCTACGAACTAATTGTGTTGCAAGTGCCGTAGAACTCTTACCAAAGCTTTTTAAAGAAAACCATAAAATGAAAGGAAGGGTGTAGGAGAGTGTATTGCTAAGAAAAACAGAATTCACCTGTACATTCAGTACTCGCTACTGCAAATAAAATACATACGCTCCACACTCATGCACTGTTACAAAAAAATGGATGTTTTTGGAAAGCCTTAGGCCACTCCTTAACAATGGGCCGCGATAAACAAGACAAGAAGAAGTCAAACTTCACTCGATCTCAAATCTCGAGCATCGCGCCTATTGGCCAAGTTTAATGCCAACTGCACTTTGCTCTAGACCCATGGCCTTCGAGAATACCGGCGCTGAATAAGTGACCGCCATTTCACGAACCCTTAAATTAAGACCAATTGGTGTTTGGGTTTTTTTGGAAATGTGGCTTCATGGCTTATGTGTCCTGCGAGGTTTGCTTAAATCAAGTGGCTGGAGAAAAAGAGAGCAACGAAATAATTGTTTCGTTTCCGGAGCACAATGCACACACCTGCTTCTTAAATGAGAAGTCGATGGCAGCCAGGGGAAATGGTCTCATTGGGATTTTCGAGCAAGAAGCAAATTGAGTGCATGTTCATTGGCGCCTTTGTTTATTTTCTTTTACAAATTGTTCATTTGCTCAATCCGACCCAGTTTTGGTTTTTAGGAATGGAAAAGTTTTTTTTGGGGGGGTGAGGGTTTGTAAGAGAAAACAGATGAGAAGAAAGAGGGATGGTAGAAAAAGAAAAAAAAGAAGGAAGGGAAGAAAGAAGGAAAGAAAACAGGAACGAAAGAAAGAAAGAAAGAAAGAAAGAAAGACAGACAGACAGACAGACAGACAGACAGACAGACAGACAGACAGACAGACAGACAGACAGACAGACAGACAGACAGACAGACAGACAGACAGACAGACAGACAGACAGACGGACGGACAGACAGACAGACAGGAAGAAAGAAAGAAAGGAAGAAAGAAGGAAAGAAAGAAAGAAAGAAAGAAGGAAAGAAGGAAAGAAAGAAAGAAAGAAAGAAAGAAAGAAAGAAAGAAAGAAAGAAAGAAAGAAAGAAAGAAAGAAAGAAAGAAAGAAAGAAAGAAAGAAAGAAATGTTCACTAACGTTCAAGTCATGTCCTGCCAAACGTTTACGAACTATGAATGTAAGAAACAAAATCATTTTTACAAAAAAATGTAGGACAACTTTCTAAGTGGATAATTCAAACGCTGTGTTTTTTTACCAAAGGAGAACGCCTCTACCATCAAATCCCACCACCCTGCCTCATCCAAACCCTCTCAAAATGTCTCCTACCCTTGACCTTAAAGCATTTTCACTCTCGAAAACGCCATCATTCCTTGGCTCAAAAAAAAGAAAGCAGATAAAGGAAGACACTTTTTTTTTCGTTGAGCAGGAGAAACATCTGAATACCCAGCCAATTTCAGAATCGAATTCTAATTTACAATTATCAGACTGCCCTTATTTCCTGTACAGCACTCTATCCCCTTTTCCATCAATCGCCAACAATGGACGCGCATTTTTCTACTTCTATGTTTTGCTAATCAACAAGTCCCCAATGTAGCTTCATTCATTTTTGAAGACTCTCGACCAAAAACGAACTCAGCGAATGTGACAGGTTCCGCAGCAGTATGCAGCTAAATGAGGGAAAAGCAGACCAAATCTTTTTTTAAAAGAATAATTGGTGATTGTGTGCTAGTTCAGCGAATCCCCGAACGAGGGCAGTTATTGGTTGCTCATAACTGACACTCAATTGATTCCTGATAAAGGAATATTCCATGAAATTTGGTACTCGACCGGTTGCACAAATTATTATGTTACGGTATTGAGTCTTTTTTCTGGAATTAAAGAATAGTTGCTGGTTTTCAACTTTGTGAACATTAATAGAAAGCCAGTTCAACATGTACATGTTTCAAATATTGGACATGTAGATCTAGATTCATACAAAACTATACATGTGTGTGGGGTGGGGGGTGGGGTTTATAACTTAAAAATTCGAAAGGGCGTCTTCCTCCGTGTTAATATCTTAAAATGCCGAGGCAAACGATAGAAGTTTGAATTCATTAACCAAAATCAGACCTGCATTTTTTTCTTACTCTCGATTTCTTTTAATTCTTAAATAAGAACACCATTAAACTCACCCCGATCCCCCGACCCCTGCCC
>NW_004797377.1:633891-636217 GCF_000002075.1 Aplysia californica | reverse complement strand
GAGAGAGTGGGTGGACGACAAGAAGAGGAGCACAGGGGGGGAGGAGGTGGAGGAAGAGTAAAGAGACAGAGACTAATGCGAATGATAAATCGCGTTGAGTCTATTCCAAGACGGGTGATGATAGTACACGGCGTTGGTAGAAGATCTGTTGGGGTTGGGGGTTTTTATGTTTCTATTTTTACACCCCCAGCGACACAATTTAGATCATTTAGGAGGTCAGCTTCTGACCATGCATATCAAGGCCGGGAACCAGTAAGTATGCCACACGGTGAAGTCGACACAGCTGAAAAACGTGTGGCGAATTCACCAAAGAAAAAAGTATTTAAGAAACAGCGAACTCGTCACACCACCTGCACCAGCCATCTCGTTCCATTTTAGATTTGTTTTATTGAAGCAATAGAAATGTGGTTTCTTAGGAGACTGCTAAGAGTATCGTGGAAGGAAAAGAAATCAAAAGAGGTAGTGCTTGATGAAGCCCACGTGGGACGCTCTATGTTAAAAACAATCAGGAAACGACAAATGCAGTTTTTGAGACACATAAATAGTCTTGAACATCTAGCTCTCACTGGCAAAATTAAGGGCAAGCGAGGCAGGGGAAGGCCCAGAACAACATACTTTGAGAACCTAAACAAATGGGTTGCAGGAAAAGATCAGGGAAAGGTAGCTTTTTTGAGAGCATCCGAGCAAAGGAATGAATGGAGAGCCATGATATGGCACTGAATGATGATGATGATTGTATACAGTAAGGACATGCATAATGTTAACATTTTAACAAGTTTTATAATATTGCACCCAAAATGTTGAAACAGAAAGGTTGACATGTGTAGATTTTGATTGAATAAACTCTTGGGTTGATTTTTTTTTTTAGAAACATTGCTAATTAAAGGTTTACACATGTTTTTTCTTAAGTTCGAGTATGTGACGAGATAACTGTGACGAGATCAGTGGAGGTATGTGACGACTTCACTGTGTGACGAGTTAACTGGAAAGCCTCAACGCCAACCGGAGCTGAGAGAGATACAGCATCCAAGCAGAAAGGGCGTGATCATCATCATCATCATCATCCAGTGCCAGATCTGCGACAGACGTCGGCGATCATGGTTCTCTATTCATTCCTTTGCTCGGATGCTCTCAAAAAAAGCTACGTTTCCCAGATCTTTCCCTGTTACCCATGTGTTTAGGTTCCCTAAGTATAAAGGTCGAGATACTCAATAAAAAATTCTCCCAACTCAATTCGGGAACCGAACTCGGGACTTCTTCGTGCGACAGCAAAGCGGCTAACCGCTACACCACAGACGTTGGTGGTAGATCTCCGTGGACTCGTTATTCGCTATACAAAAGGCATTCTTTGAGCTGTGTTTGTCTCCAGTTTCCGTCCTGTCATGATAGAGAATACGGAAAGGTACGTCAAAGCGGGAAAAAAGAAAATGGTCGCTTTTAATTACCCGCGGGCTAACCCAGATTTCGGGGGTTTCCAGAAATCTTGACCTGCACCAAAAGTGGGCATTGCCCTACCTAAAGACAAAGTTTGGTTCTTTGGTGAGTACATTTGTTTGGTTATAGAGAAAAGTCTCCTTGTCTTTTAAAGAAACTGAACAATTCTAAGGGGCAAAAACTTTACCTCCGATTTTCTCAAAACGAATAAGAGTCGCTTCGGGTGTTACATTTCGGCCAAAAATGTTTCAGATTTAGAAATACATGAGGAGACAGCTGAGGTCACCCAGACATACAGATACGTAGGGATCACCCTAGACAGCAACTACATATTCCTGGAACAAACATGATAGCGTTATAAAATAGGCTAATCAAATCCTCCTATTATTATTTTTATGTAAATTAAAGTACGAGTAGTTCAAAACAGACAAGATATAATGGAAACATTCTTCAATGCAACTTTGGAAAGCTTTATTATATCCGGAATTTCATGTTAAGGCTTTAACATCTCTAAACAACAGCAGTTGCGTTTGGGCAGAATTTTACGGGAAAAGACAAAGTTATTAATAATTCACTCATCTCTTTCACTGAGCTTCACAACATCAATATTGTGAAAGCAGCAGAAAAGACAATTTTTGACACCAAACAGCCATTAAATTCCAAGCATCAGCCATCTGTTAGAATGTTAATTAAACGTTTTATTTCAAAGAAGCAGGAACCAACAGGTATAAAAATTCATTCACACCGTCATCAAACGAGCTGTGCAGTCATTGACAGGTGTGCGAGAATAACGATATTTTGTGTGCCCATTATATGACTATTTGTGTTAGTGTGTGTGTGGGGGGGGTGGGGGGAGAGAGAGAGAGAGAAAAGGAGAGAAAATGAGAGAGAA